>NC_142798.1:69038672-69104833 GCF_049724085.1 Artemia sp. Qi Xiang Cuo
TACTCATCTCTAGAAGAATAAGAATTTTAGTGTTTTGCAATAGTGTTTTACTGGTTATGCTCTTTTGTAGTGCTCATTAATGAAATGATGATTCTCAATATTATGTGACCTAAAAGTGATGATTATCAAAACTGTGATTTATATATAGACGTGTTAATGTTTTTGTCCAACTGTAAAAGAAGCCGATAATAAGAATGCGTCTATACCTATAGTTTCCCTTTTTCTATAGTCTGGTCTTCACACGGTTGATTCTCATCGAATAGCCAGGTTTCCAACGATTAGTGAAGCAACAAAGAGTGGGGTAGTTCTCTGCTCCTTTAAATTTCCGTTCGAGATTTTCCTGTGCTGCTGTTTGAAGTATTTCAGGCTTCCATTGATCTGATGTTTCTAACACTTCTGAAAAAAGCTATTTCCTTTAATTTTGCGATGGAGTTATTAAAATCTTATTTATAGTTTAATATAAGTTACAGACGTGTTACAATAAAAGTAACATCATTTCTGGTTTCAGCGAGTTGATTTATGCCAGAATTGAGCCCCCGAACGCACAGAAATAAAAAAAAATGAAAAAAAATTTCACCCCTTTTACCCCCTTTAAGCAGCCCCAGAAGGTTTTCCCGGTGGGCGACTTTTGCGGATTTTGGATATGTTGTTCAACGATTTTTTCTGAACATTTTTGTGTAAGAAAAGCTTCCTAATTGTCAAAAATGAAAAAACCGATTTTTTTTTGTCCCTCCCACCCTCTCTAAGCAGCCGTAGAAAATTTTTCCGACGGGTGATTTTAGAAGATTTCAGATATGCTGTTCAGCAGTTTTTTGTGAATATTTTAGTGAAAAAAAGTTTCCTAAATGTCAAAAATGTAAAAAACTATTTTTTGCCCCCTTTCACCCTCTTTAAGCAGCCCCAGAAGGTTTTACCGGTGGGTGATTTTTGAGGATTTTGGATATGCTGTTCAGCCATTTTTCTGAAAATTTTGATGTAAAAGATACTTTTGTTACAATTTTGTCCCGGTCAAACCGTACTTTTACTGGACTAAACTATTTTTCTGCTATATGGATTTTATACCTGTTATGTTTAATTCTTGGCCAACAATTATAATAATACAAATAAAGAAACATTTTGTTAATTATGTTTATTTTGTTGCCTGTTTTTCATATTGTCAATGTGTGTATTATGAATAATCTATAAAAATATAAATCATTCAGTCGACAAACATAATAAATAAAGAGTTCAATTGTTGGAAATGAAATAGTCAAGGTTTCCATCATGGTTGCCACACTTAGTAAAATTTTACTGTATTTAGTAAAAACTGACCCGAGTTAGTAAATTTAGTAAATCGAGGTCAAACTTAGTAAATTAAAAAAAAGAAAATTAGTAACTTTTTTAGTAAATTTACCAAAAATACGGAAAAAAAATATATTAAATCATTTTTGTGCCAAGTTTTATTCTGCTGAACAAAATCTGAACACTTTTCTCTGTCTGAATTGATATTTTCTTCTTTTATGGCTTCAGTTTCAGTCCCTCCCACCTCTTCATCACTATCAGTACATCGCGTGAAGCTTTGAAAACCTGAAGCGTGAGCTCTTACTTGAAAGTGTGGAAGACTTTATTAGAGACCTAGTCAACTATATAGCTTTTAGTCCAAAACTGGTCAAGGAGTATGAACAGTTTCAAGACTTTACAAATATTCTAAACAGAGGTTGCTGTCCATCAGTGCAACACGATGGTTGTCTCTTGAAGCAGTGGCTAACAGAATTTTAGAACAGTAGAGTACCTTGGTTCTGTTCCTGGGTTATCAATCTAACGAGCCTTACACTGATAGGGCTAGTAGGGAGAAGGCAAGGCCGATTTATCGTTTCATGAACGATCCCTTCTGCAAAGCATATCTGTGTTTTCTATCTTTCACGCTGAAGAAGATCAATGTGCTCAATCTGGAGTTTCAGAGCAGAGGGATTTGCCATCATTGTAAACCGACTAGCAACAGAGCTACATTTACCTAGCTATTAAAGTGCTTTGTGAAACCCAGTGTAACAAAAAGGGCTCCACAAGAGGAAGTTTTAAAAACTATCCCTGGAGGATCAGACACTCCAGAGTGTATTTCTTCCTCTGAGCGAATTGAACCTCGGGCCAAACACCGGGTTTCATTTGTTACAGTCGGAAGCTGACGCCAAAAATTCTAGCAATCATGCGAATTTTTTTGCTGAAGCATGAAGAATTCCAAAAAAAGAGCAGACGGATCGCCAAGAGGTTCGAAAGCGACGATAAGACGCTCAAGAACCTCGAGTGCATCGATTCTGCCCCTGCTTTGAGCGGTTCGGTCAGAATACTCGTACCACTCATGGTTCGATTTCCATATTTAATGGGGAATGCTGATAGGGAAATAGAGGGAAAAAGAGATATTTTCGATGTGCAGTGGTTGGAATTAGAGTCTTGGAAGGACTTTTTGAAAAATAGACTTAGTGACATAATTGAATCTGATGTGTTCTTGAAAATTTGCGTTCGGTGAAAGATGGTAGGGAGTAACCGATGTAACGGAAACTGTTGCTGCGATGATGCACACGAAATAAATGGTGCGCAGAGAAAATAAAAATGGGGGATTAGCAACTTGATCCATACCACCGCAGTTAGTGTTAATAATCTCAAGGTGGAGATCAAGAGAACCTTCTTTAACTGGTCAGGAGGAGGTTATAGATTTTGCGGACACTGAGGAATAGTTCAGATTGTGTTTCCCCTCTGATTGTTTCTTGGAAGAATTAAAAAGCTAACAGCCTTGTTGAAATACCGAATGGGGATGAAGGTCTTCGTCCAGGCATACAACTGGATGTAAAAATGTCGACCACTTTTCCATTCAAGGGTTGTATGGCTACCAGAAAATAGTTGTCATATTTACTACTATGCCCCTGTTTACATTGCTTGTCTGAATGTGCATATCAGTGCTGTCATGTATAGGGGGAAGGGGGGACACCCCCTCCCCCCAATGTTTTTGTCACTCAGTAAAAAAAGAAATACTCCACGATTTTTCCCGCGCCACGATTTTTCCCACGCCGCTAAAATTCTTTGTTCGGTTCAATAAAGAACACGACAATACTGATATGTCATCTAGAGAAATTTTGAAGTTATCGGTAAACACAGTAGTTTTACCGACTCCTGTCGTGATTTTACAGATGGCGCTACAGCTTTCTATTTGGTTAAATAATGAGCATTAAAATAGGGACAGGATATGTACCGAAATCTAAATATAGGTTGGTATATGCAGCGGTTTTACCGACTCGTGCAGTGATTTTACGTATTGTGTTCGAAACAGAAATCTCTTGATCCCCTCCCCCCCACAAAAAAAACAACATTTTGGCTAGTAACGACACTGGTGCCTATAAGTAAGTAAGTAAGTAAGTTTATTTGGGACCCGCAATATAAAATAAATGCGGAGTAAAAAAAGAAAAAACAAAATAATATTAACCACAAGGAAATAATAAGGAAAGCACAGCATAAATAACATAACTATATCCATAGAAACACTAATCTGGAAAAAAATAAGTGAGGGGGTCCCTGGCACATATTTTCCTTGGAGTATTGGTCCTCAGATCCTTAGTGATGTTGTCAAGCAGCACTAGAGGGTCGATAAGTCCAAAATGAAAAATAATCTTGTGATTTCTTTACCACCTTGGAAAACATCACATGAATTTACAATATTTAAAATAACCTCTCCCTGCCTAAAGGCGGTCCTTTTTGCATAGTTAAGCCTGAACCCTGAAGCGGAGTAACGTTGTAAGAGAACAAAACAACTGCAATACGTACCAATACTGTAACGATATTTTCCCTGCGTTCTAGACGATACTTTACCATGCGAAGAGTAAAAACACTGCAGAGCGCTAGCAAGCTGAAACGAGCATGTAGTCGAAAGTGTATTAGGAAAAGTAATCCCAAGCCATTTCAATTTTGAGACATACTTGAGTAGCATTGTACCCACATGTAAAGAAGGAGCAGGGTTAGAAGTATTAAAACACAAAAACTCGCATTTTGAAGCATTTACAGAAAGCCCAATCATATTCAAAGCACTAATCAGAACATTTGGGTTCTTTGTGAGGCCTGACCTAATATGACTAGCTAGCAGAACATCATCAGCATAGGCAATGTGACTAACAGCACTATTTTCTAAAAACACTGTAGGATGTCATATCATCTGGGAGGTTAGAATTTTTCGTCTTCATGGAAACTACCGGAAGGGTAATGTCTTTGTTTTTTTGTTTTTTTATCCTGTATTCGAAGATTTTCATGTGTGCTTCTATAAAAATGTCAAGCCTTCACATAACTTTCGACTATAAAAAAGGGCACTAGCCCTTCCAATTTCCAATCGAATGAGGCCTGTTTCAGTTTCAAAGACACTACTGTACTTAAAAGTCTTATAGACACCAAATACATAACGTACAACCCTTACCTTGAGGTATGTGATGGGGTTTTCTTTCAAAAAGGTCCAATTTCCGGAACTTTTAACTTTGTTAAACAAAACGGCTTTCTCAAAATTTTGATTGGATATATTTGGGAAAATGGTTTGCTTAAGAGGGGCGTTAGTTGCTTTCCAATCACTTTCAACTATTGCAAAAGGCACTAGCCCTTTCAATTTTCAATCAAATGAGCCCTTTCGAATTTTCTACGAAAACATTTTCAATAAAAACCTAATATGCCCCCCAGGGCATAACTTACAACCTCTGCCCTGAGGGCTGAGCGGGGGGGGGGTGTCATCCTCAAAGACCTTATTTCCAGAACTCTCAACTACTTTGAAGAAAATTGCTATTCCAAATTTTGATTGGATGTGTTTGGGGAAATGGTGGGCGTGAGAGGGGGGTTAGTTGCCCTTGAATCACTTCCCACTATTAAAAGGGCACTAGCCCAGTTACATAAAGTTTAGTCTTTCTCATCAAAAGTTACGAGTCTGAGAAATGTTGCCCTATTTTCAAAAAAAGAATGAAACACCCTCTAAAAGTCATAAAATCTTAATGAAAATAACACCATCAGTTTCAGCGTATCAGAAAACCTTACTGTAGAGGTTTTAAGCTCCTATCTGCTAAAATGTGGAATTTCGTATTTTTTGCCAAAAGAAAGATTACGGATGCGTATTTGTTTGTTTTTTTGTTTTTCTTTTCCCAAGGGATGATCATATTGTCCCAGTTGTCCTATAATGTCGCAAGAGGGCTTATTCAACCGCAAATTAAAGGGCAAACTTGCCCTTTCATAATTTGAGGGCAACTAGCCCCCCTCTCTCGCCCACCTTTTCCCTAAACACATGGAATCATAATTTTCAGATAACCAGTTTTTTCAATTTTTTAGATTTTCATAAATTATGTTCTTCGGGAGGACACTCCTCCACAGCCCTCAGGGCAAGGGTTGTAAGTTATGCCCTGGGGGCATATACGGCTTTTATTGAACGCGTTGTCATAGAAACTTCAAAAATGACTCATTCGATTGGAAATCGAAATGGTTAGTGCCTTTTAAAATAGTCAACAAGGATCGGAAGGCAATTAACACCGCTTCAATGTAATCCATCTCCTCAACCATATCCGATCAAAAAATTTTGATAGGGATTTTGTTCCACAAAGTTTAATGTTCAGGAAATTATAACTTTGAGCAGGACACTATTCCCATAGTCTTCAGGGAAAGGGTTATAAGTTATCCCATCTGGGCATATAAGGTTTTTATTGAAATGGGCAACCAACCCCCTTCTCACGCCCACCATTTCCCCAAACAAATCCAATCAAAATTTTGAGATATCCATTTTGTTCAACGTAGTCGAAAGTTCTGAAAATTACGTCTTTTAGGATAAAAAACCCATCAGAGCTTTCAGTGCAAGGGTTGTAATTTGTGCCATGAGGGCATATAAGGTTTATATAGAAAGTTGTTATAGAAAGAAATTTCAAAAAGGGGCTCATCTGATTGGAAATTGAAATTGCCTTTTTTAATAGTCAAAACTGACTTGTGAGTAATTAACCCCCTCTTACGCCCACCATTTTCCCAAACACATTCAATCAAAGCTTAGAGATAGCCATTTTGTTCAACGTTGTTGAAAGTTCTGGTAATTATGTATTTATAGATGACAAACCCCTGAGAGTCCCCAGGACAAAGGTTGTAAGTTATGCTCAGAGGCATATAAAGATAAATAAGATTTAAAGAGATTTGCTTAGAAAGTCATAATTGTATAATATTTTGTTATTTTGATATCCCTCTGTTTTAAAGCCGAAACAGATTTTCTGACAAAAAAAAATGATTAAATGTAGGAATGATAACTCTCCAAAGGTTTCTCCTGAATGTTTACCAAATCTTTTTTATTTGGAATTTTGTTCCATTTCTTTTTTAAGCAGTAATACAGCTATTGGATAGTTATTGGTAAGAAAACAAAGAGCTTACACTTATCACCTAATACTCTGTAGTAAGTAGAAATACATTCTAAAAGTTTGGACTGTAATTGATGCCAAATGCAAAAATTTTGTGAATTTCATCCATTTTTGGTGCTTTGGTAATAAAAAGTTTTATATCTACTGTAGGCAAGTATATTTTTCAAAAGCTAAATTCCTATTTGTCTTTAAAATCTAAAAATCTGCAATATCTGGAAATGAGCAAATGAAATGGAAACTGAAATTAGTTCTGGGAAGAAAAACCGTATGAATGCGGCATTTTAAAGTCTTTTGGTATGGCAAATGCTTCTCTTTGTTCTGAAAACTAGTAGAGACGGGTAGCATGTATAAATTCACCTAAATATGTAAATACCATTAACAAGCATAAATTCACCTAAAATTGGTATAAAAATGCATCAATATAATACATAAATGCTTAGGGGTGAAAATTACTTAAAAGATATGGCCATATTTGGCATTCTAAAATGTTTCACAGTCAATTTGAATTTTGGTGATTTTTTGGTGATTTATTCTAAGAGAAAATGGTGATTTTCTATTACTTTCAGTGGCAACCCTGCAGGAAGCTATAACTAATAAAAAAAAGGCAAATAGTGGTCCATAACACCTCCCAATATGTGCCAAATCAGCATTTATGCAAATATGCCACATTTGAAACTTCCGATTTAGCACTAATTCAGATATAGAGCTCAGAGCGTTATCATCAAGAGGTCCACTGAAGAACAGATCTTTACTATGTGCCAGCTAATTGAGAAGACAAACGAATTTGGGAGGAAAGTATACATAACCCCTGATGACTTCAAGGCTGTGTTCGACTCGCTCTGGCTGATACTTCGATCTACTGGGATGCCTGACAAATACTGCAAGCTGTTTGAGAAGCTCTACGAAGAGACGGAGAGCTGCATCCCAGTCAACGACAAACAGAGCACGACACTCGGTATCAAAACCAGTGTCCGCCAAGGGTATGCCGCCGCCCCAGAACTTTTCAACTGCATCTTAGAATATGTCATGACAAAAACTACAAATCGCCTGCCCCTCGGTATTCGGTTTGGAGATTGGGTTCTGACGGATGCCGACTGTGCAGATGATCTTGCTCTCGTTGCTGACTCAATTGACCAATTGACTGACGCGCTGGAAGGCTTACGGGAAGAGGCAGCAAAAGTGGGGCTGAAAATTAACTGGCTCAAAACTAACATACTGGCAATTGAGCCCCAAGCCCTGTCCCGCCCCCTGAGAGCATAACTGTCTGCGGAGTTCCTGTTAAAGCTGTAAGAAATTTCACTTATCTTGGCTCCGTGCTGTCTAGTGATAGCTCCATAGATGAGGAGGTACACAGTCGAATGTCAAAAGCCTTGTCCATCGTCAGAAGGCTCAACACTCTCTGGAGAACGCCGCACATATCTAGGCGCATGAAGATGCGAATTTATAACGCATTCCTAAGCTCGGTTTTGCTCTATGCAGCAGAAACATGGCCCCTTAAGTCAACAATCCTTAATATGATAGACATCTGCCAGGCGAAACAGCTCCGTTGGATTGAAGGACTTCGGTGAGATGATTTTGTGAGCAACGCAAGCTTACTTACGCTCACCTCCCAAGTGCCGTTCTCCATCCAGATAGCACAGCGCATTCTCAGGTGGTTTAGACACTTCCTACGTATGCTGACAACAACCCCAGCCCAAATAATTTATGATTTTGACTCAAAATCCCATGGCTGATCCTGCCCGGGGGGCAGACCCCGGACCAGGTGGAAGGATAGTCTCAATAAATTCCTGGAGATGGCCAACATTGCTGTCAACGCCACAATCTTAACACCAAATAAGTCAGCCCGGAGGAGCAGAGTTGTGACGCTCTCTACGTAGGAGGAGCCCTAAGTCAAGTCTTCTTTTAGATATAATTTGATAGGAATAGTATCTCTAAGCAACTCTGAAGTTATGCGCAGATTTTCAGACGTATCTCGGCTAGAGGGAAAAAAAAACAGTGATTTGATAAAGCCATCAAATTGCAAATTGTATAAACATCATAGCAGCAAATAAAAGTGACATCATCATTTCTTATATAAACGTCATAGCTGGTCAACAGTAATGATATCATTTTCGATATATAAGTTGTGATTCCCCATGCTACATCCATTATTTTAGAAAAAAAAAACACCGAAAATGATTGATAAAAGTTTCACATCGCCTGTAGCAGAAACGGAAGAAAACCAAAGAGCAATGGAGGTTGCCTTAGACGATCTTTCCACCGATCTTGATTCAACAACATTAGAACAGATAGACATTCCTAATGTGAAAAAGTTGAGTGAACAGTGGGATCCCACTTACGAGGAACAGTGGGATTTTACAGAAGAATTGGTCCAAAAAATGTTAAAACCTTGGTTTAAAAGTTTAAAAAAAAAAAAATATAAAAATTTCTGTAAAAAAATAAATTGTATAGAATTTATTAATGACTTGGGATCAAAACTTGGATCAAATGTAGACCTAGAGGTATATGCACGCACAGAAACTTGTGAATACTTAGATTTCGGCGATTTTAAGGAATGGCTGCTTAAACAAATGCTTAAACCTTGGACAAAAAGGTTAAAAAATAAAAAATATACGAAATATTGTAACAAGCTTGACGCCTGTAATGTTAATAGTTTAATGGAACGGGAGGGATTTAATATGTGGGATATTCAAAGCCTTAGCGAAAGTGACAGCGAGGAGCAAAGCAGAAAAGGAGAGTTTATGAATGCATTGGAAGATTTTAGACATGAAAATAAGCCCATATATAAAAGACTAAGAGAATACGACGAAAATCGTCACGAGAATTTCAAATACAGCCAAAATGCAAGAACGCCAGAAAATTTTAGAAGGGACAAGAGATATAGGCACTGGTCTCCTATTTCTAGCCTTAGGAGGACTTATTATAGCAAGTGGTCTCCTCCGCGTCATACATATAAGGAGCAAAGCAGAAGAGGAGAGCATATGAATGCCTTCAAAGATTTTAGACATGGAAATAAGCCCATATATAAAAGACTAAGAGACTACGACGAAAATCGTCAAAAAAATTTCAGATATAGTCGAAATACAAGAACACCAGAAAATTTTAGAAGGGACAAGAGATATAGGCACAGGTCTCCTATTTCTAGCCTTAGGAGGACTTATTATAGCAAGTGGTCTCCTCCGCGTCATACATATAAGGAGCAAAGCAGAAGAGGAGAGCATATGAATGCCTCGGAAGATTTTAGACATGAAAATAAGCCCATATATAAAAGACTAAGAGACTACGACGAAAATCACTGGGAAGAAAAACTAAGCAACAATAATTATTATCGAGGTGAACCAAAAATGAAAAAAAAAGAAGATACGAAGCTGACGAGAAAAAATATGATCACTGAAAGTATTAAGAACGTGAAAATACGTAGCCATGAGCTTAGGGAGTGTACGGTTTAAAAAATTTCCACGCAATGTTTGAATTTCAGATGCCTGGTGATGCGGAAAAGTATATGGTTTTGTTGCAAGGGCAAGTAAGTATAATTTAATAAGAAAGATAAAAGTTTTAGTTGAATGCGACCCAACTTAAAAAAATAAAAAAAATAGGAAAGACAAAATACAGCAAATGCAGCATTTATTGGACGAAAAGATCAATAAAGAATTGTGGGACTGTAGGTAGACATTCCTTTATTTTTTAGAATATTTTGGTAAATAAATGTGTTTTCATAAGACGGCTCAAATGCGTTTAGCATCAATTGTAAAATAGACATCAAGTTAAATAGTTCTTAATTTGTTTTAAGTTTATAGGTTTCACTTTGTAGATTACTGGATCTTGTTCTTATTCCCCAGTCTTTCTTTTGAAACGCTAGTGTGAATATCGTTACCGGAATCGGATTTTAAGTTCTCTTTCTTATTAATGTTTTTTCTATACATTGCTCCGGCGGGGAGTATGGACAGCCAAATTGCTACGAAGCATCTTTTTCTTTGAGCATTCTGCTGGTGCTATAAATATATTTTAAATATTGTGTCTATTTAATTACTAAAGTGAGTAAATATACGAATGCCATTTAAAATAAGCCCTTAAACATCCATCTATGGTGTTCCATTGCCCCACTAGCAGCACAAAAGAAAAAAAAGGAAAAAGAGAGGTGCTATTTCAACCCGATTTGGTTTCAATTTTGGGTTCCTATTGGCTGAGATTCGTCCTTTTCTAGGTTGCAGCAACTGCTGCAACCTCAGTTTAAACTCAGTTGCAACCTCAGCCTCAATTTAACTTCAACAGATTATAAGAGCCACTGTTACCTTTGACTAAAACAAGGAAAGCCTTCAGCCCCAATTAAGTGATGAATCAATCAGAAGATATTAATCTAAACCTCTTTAAATATCCTTCGGGCCACGGGATTTTGTTGCAGCTCCATTTGGAATTGGAATAAAGTTAGTATTTCAAAGACCAAACTAGCTTTCCATCTCGTATAAATGGCAGTTAAATAGGGAAAATCCTTTTGTGTGAAACACACACACACACAAAAAAAAAAAATAAATAAAAGGATAGAAAGATCAAAAGGATTAAAAGAACAAAATCATTTTCCCTATTGAAGGGCTATTTATACGGATTAAAGTTATGACATCACTATTAATCGTAAAGATAAAAAGTGACTATTATTATAAAAAGTGACTATTATTATATAATTCTCTTTTTCTTCATTTAAATCGCAATTCTTCCTTCAATTCTTTTTTCTATCAAAAATGCTTACCTATGAATAGTGAATGAATTATAGCAAATCATAGTGAATAGTGAGTTAGTCAATTGAGAGTAGAGAATAAATAATTTACTTATATTT
Source organism: Artemia sp. Qi Xiang Cuo (assembly GCF_049724085.1). Lineage (NCBI taxonomy): Eukaryota > Metazoa > Arthropoda > Branchiopoda > Anostraca > Artemiidae > Artemia > Artemia sp. Qi Xiang Cuo. Next base: position 69,049,887 of record NC_142798.1, read on the forward strand.
ATTGAATGAAATAATCATGGACTGAATAAATAACTGAATGAAAAATTAATGACTGAATGTGTTTTCTAATCCTAAACCCCGTTCTCAACAAAATTGGCTAGGTATAATCACATTTGCCCAATCAGAGCTTAGATAGAAGATTAAACAAGCTATGATTGGCTAACCGTAGGTGCCTAATTAATTACAAGTAATACATGAAATTGTCATTTATCTTATCATTTACAGTAATTCAAAAAGTGCTATGTTTACAATATTTTAGTAGATTTATGAACCATAGCAAGTTCTATCGATTCACTTTTCTTGTATCTTATTTGGCTCATAAGATCATTAACAAGTCTCACTTTTCCAAAAACGTAAAATGACCTCTTTCTCACTCGTACAAACACATAGGGTGGGTCCAAAAACTTATTATTAGTAATATTGTTGCCTTCAGCCCCCCCCCCCCAAAAAAAGCTTACAATGCTTTAAGGGGTCATATATAATAAAATTATGCATATTAATTCTGTGTGTGGGACTCATTCCCAAACTAATTAACTGATCATTGTGAGTTTTGGAATATATATTTAAGAGGAACAGTGAGATAAACTTTGCTGAACTTCTGGAAGGAACCCTTCTTTTTTAATTAAATATAAAATTTTGCTTAGGATTACGTCTATACTTTTAAGGAAAGCCCGGGTAAAGTGATGAAGGCCCGAGATACAGATCGTAGCAAGGTTAGCGAGCGGAGGGAAGGGGGAAAATAAATCCTGCGAGTTCTTGTTCACGAAGAAAAAAAGGCCCGAATACTGACCAATCGAAGCGAGGGACATTTGTGGAGGCCATAGGTCCAAACCTGGCCCATTTGCTAGGAATGAAGGCCCGAGCCCCGGCCAGATGAAGAGACAAGAGACTTTTGAAGTAAAATATTTCATTTTTTTTGTGTTACAGTCATCTTTTTGGAATGTTGGTGACGGTTTTTCTTTAGAACATCTCTATAAATATATAATCTTACAGAATTGATCGGGCCCGCTTTCATACTAACTCTTTCGATTGGATATTGAAACTTCTAGTTGTTTTTTAAGAGTCAAAAGGGATCAAAGGGCAACTTACCACACCCCCCCCCCTTTTCCCACAGGGATCCGGTCAAAATTTTGAGATATACATTCTGTTTAAAATAGTCCCAAGGCAAAAGAACTATGATTCCGGGGTTGAACCCCCTCCCATCCCCGGGGTAAAGGGCTGCGAGTTATGCAAGTTGCTTATTGCTATGTTTATACTTTGTTTACTTTGACACTTGGATTTACTGATTACTGATTCGCGGGGTAACTTTGATTTACGGGACATGGGCTGTAAGTTATGCAAGTTGCTTATTGTTTACTTTGATACTTTGTTTACTTTGATAGTTTGTTACTTTGATACTAGTTTCGATACTTTGATGAAACTTTAATGTTGAAAAAAAAAAAATGATTTGAAAAAGAGAATTTGGAAGAACTTGAAACTTCTGCCATAAAAAACGACCAGAAATTACTATTAAAGAATAAATGAAACCCAAAACGAACAGATATTAAAAAAACAATCTTAGCAAACAAACATACAACAGGTACAATACAATTGAATAAATAAATCTTAAAACGAGAAAAATTTAAATTGAATATGCAAATCAAGCTTAAAACGAACAAGAAATATTTATTATAAAAGAATAAATAAAACCCAAAACGAACAGAAATAAAATAAAGATGCAACAGGCTCTAATATAAATGAATAAATAAATCTTAAAACGACTAAAACTTAAATTGAATATGCAAACTCAAGCCTAAAACGAACAAAAGCCACTACAAACAAGAGTTTGGTTACTGCCCCCATGCCTAGGGGTATAAATATAATGCCCATTGCGTCATTGGCGCTTTACTGAAAGTATGTGTCTTTGAAACAGTCTTAGAATGAACCAATAAAACTAAACTGAATACTTGATATATAATGATTGATTTTCTCAATATCTTGATTTTCTCAATAGCTTACTGATGTGCAATTGCACATCAGTAACAAATAAGATTTTTTTCAAGGAATCAGGCAGCTAACTAAGTTCAATATATGCAATGGTTTGTTATTCGAATGATCGTATTTTAATGTAAAATTAAATAAAAAAAAACAAGTTTTTTAAAATGAAAGTAAGGAGCGACATTAAAACTTAAAACGAACAGAAATTATTCCGTATATGAAAGGGGCTGTCCCCTCCTCAACGCCTCGTTCTTTACGCTAAAGTTTTTGATTGTTTTAAAAAATAAAGTTGTGAGACAGAGTCAAACTTTAGCGTAAAGAGCGAGGCGTTGAGGATGGGACAGCCCCTTTCATATACGGAATAATTTCTGTTCGTTTTAAGTTTTAATGTCGCTCCTTACTTTCAGTTTAAAAAACTTGTTTTTTTTTATTTAATTTCTGATCGTTTTTTAGTTAATATAACTTTTATTTTGGCTCACCGTCATTGTATAAGTAAACAAAATTTGTATTGCAATTTTACTCTTCTTTTGCTAAATGGCTGTCTCTAAATTTGGTTCTGACGTAATTTACAAATTAACTTACGTAAAGAACTTCTATATTCGTATATTTTTCTTCTGGCAAAAAATACGTTGCAGATATAGTTGCAGATTTTTGCAGATATGAGCTTGAAACCTATGTAATAGGGTTTTCTGATACTCTGAATCTGACGGTGTGATTTTCATTAAAATTCTTTCACTTGTAGGGGATGTTTCCCCCCCTCTTTAAAAAATCAGGTAAATTTTCTCAGGCTCGTAGCCTTTGATGAGTAATACTAAACTTAATAAAATTTATACATTTAGAATCAGCATTATAAGCCCATTCTTTTGATGCATTTATTGACATCAAAATTCTGTTTTTAAAAGTTTCGATTACTATTGAGCCGTATCGCTTGTTTTTTTTATTGTTTTTTTATTACGTATATATTATTACGTATATGAGGAGATTCTCCCCTTGGTCAATACCACGCTCTTTACTTTAAAATTTAAAAAAAAATTAATACCCAAACCCTTCAAAAACAAAGGCCGTTTAATTAGGATATATATCTCTTTTTAAAGAACTAAAAAAAACTGTAGCGTAACGCGCGTAGTATTGAATGTGGGGACAATCCCCTAATCTACGTGATAATTTTTGTTCGTTTTAAGTTCTAATGTTACTTCTTACTTTCAGTTGAAAAAACTTGTTTTTTTTAATTTAATTTCTCATCGTTTTTTAAATAATGCTTGGGAATCCGGCGCCCCCTTCATAGAAATGTCCCTTACCCCAAAGAAACATCCTCCACGGAAAGATTCTCCCGAGTAACCCCTTCCTCCAGCCCGCCCCCCACTAGAAAATAAATCCTTTCTGAAAATGTCTGCCTACTTCCCAAAAAACCTTACAGTATGTAAGCATTGGGCAAAGGTCATAACTTGCATCCCTTCCCCCGGGAACGGTGGATGATTAAGTCCTCCTAAAATACATATTTATTAGATTTTCTACTATGCTGAACAAAATGGCTATCTCAAGATTTTCATTGGGTGACTTTGACAAAAAAATGAGCGTGGGAAGGGGCCTAGTTTCCCTCCATTCTTTGGTCACTTAAAAAGGGCACTAGAACTTTGAATTTCCGTTCCAATGAGCCCTCCTACGATATTCTAGGACCACTGGGTCAATACAATTACCCCTGGGAAAAAGAAAAAACAAACAAACAAATAAACACGCATCCGTGATCCTTCTTCTGGCAAAAAATACAAAATTCCACATTTTTGCAGATAGAAGCTTGAATCCTCCACAGTACGGTTTTCTGATACGCTGAATCTGATGGTGTGATTTTCATTAATGTTCTATAACTTTTAGGGGGTATTTCCCCCTTTTTTCGAAAATTAGGCAAATTTTCTCAGGCGCATAACTTTTGATGGGTAAGATTAAACTTGATGAAACGTATATATTTGAAATCAGAATTAAAATCTAATTCTTTTGATGTATCTATTGGTATCAAAATTCCGTTTTTTAGAGTTGCGGTCACCATTGAGCCGGGTCGCTCCTTACTTACAGTTCGTTACCACGAACTGTTTGATAAAAAAAACAAGTTTTTTTTAACTGAAAGTAAGGAACGATATTAAAACTTAAAACAAACAGAAATTATTCTGTATATGAAAGGGGCTGTTCCCTCCTCAACGCCTCGTTCTTTACGCTAAACTTTTTTTGTTGTTTAAAAAAAATTCGAGTTGTGACAAAGACAAACTTTCGCGTGAAGAGCGCGGCGTTGCGGAGGGAACACCCTCTTTCATATACGGAATAATTTCTGTTTGTTTTAAGTTTTAACGCCGTTCCTTACTTTCAGTTAAAAAGAACTTGTTTCTTTATTTATATTTTTAACGTCTTTGAATTAATGCAGGTTTAGATTTTGGCTCACCATACATGAATATATTAAAAAAAAATTTGCATATTAATTTTACTTTTATTTGGTTAAATGGATTTCTCGAAACTTGTTTAATTTTATTTACGAACGTTTTTATTAGTAATAAATATATGTAACTTACGAATTAACTTACGTAACGAACTTCTATATTCATAGATTTTTAATACGTATATTAGGGGGCTCGCCCCCTAGTCAATACCTTGCTCTTTAAGCTAAAGTTCAAATTTTGTTCCAATTCTTAAAAAATGACCCATTAATCACAAAGGCCGTTAAATAGAATAAATAGCTCTTATGAAAGTACTAAAAAATCTTTGGCTTAAAGAGCGAGGTATTGATTAGGGGGTGAACCCAGTCATATACGTAATATTTTCTGTTCTTTTTAAGTTTTGATGTTGCTCCTTACTTTTAGTTGAAAAACTAGTTTTTTTTATATTTAATTTCTGATCTTTTTCTTTAATAATGATGGGAAATCCGGCGCCCCCTTCATAGCAATGCCCCTTACCCCATGAAAACTTCCTTCATGGAAATATCCTCCCATACAGTCCCTGACCCTCCCCCACCTACCAGAAAAAATCCCCCCTGAAAACGTCTGTATACTTCCCAATAACCAATACTATATGTTAACATTGGGTAAAGTTCATAACTTTCAGCCCTCCCCCCGGGGACTTCGGGGAATTAAGTCATCCTAAAAGACATAGTTATCATATTTTCCATCAAGTTGAACAAAATGGCTATCTCAAAATTTTGATCGGGTGACTTGGGGAAAAATGAGCGTGGGAGGGGGCCTAGTTGCCCACCATTTTTTTGGTCACTTAAAAAGGGCACTAGAACTTTTAGTTTCCGTTCCAATGAGCCCCCTGACGATATTCTAGGACGACTGGGTCGATACGATACAGACGGACAGAAATTTCTGTGATGTACACCAGGCGTTAGAAATTGAGTGTCCCCTCTATCTAAATACTTCTTCCACCAAATTAGGATGGAGGGGCCATAGGTGGCTTCAAGGGGTTACAATTGGGAGGAAAAATCCCGTTCTAGATTTTTTGCCCCTTCAGATTTAGAAAAATACGAACTGATTTGAACCATCTTGGTCTAGATAGTAAAAAACGGTTTGTCCCCCCTTTTTTCCATAGTTTTTGCGAAATGACTCCACAGGTGGCTTCGGGCTGTATCGAGTTGTTTGTAGCATTATTAATAAGATGCAAGTGGCTGTAATGAAAGGTTTAAAAAGCTGAGCATCCAAGTTGAACAAAAGTGGATATGGATTTTCTTCAAGGAGGGGGGTTTTAACAATTTAAAACAAACTACACTATATGAGTTCCAAATTTCCTCTGGCCTACATGGGCATCTGGTGATGGGGTGCTAAAATAAAATGCTTTAATGGGAGTCTTTATCTTTACATAACACTTTTCTGCCACTTTTTTTTTATGAGAAAACGCTGGTTCGAATATCATTCCCATTTCAGAACTGTATTTTAGAAAAATAATAGGTTTGTAGTATCTTTGGTGGTTTAATATTTTTCTAAATTCATTATACTGCTTTCTCTACCTCCCCTGTAAGGTAGGTGTCGCTGATTAAAGCTTAAAACCAGTAAGTTCTACATAGTCCATCCAGCTAAAATCCTCTAGATCAAAATCAGACTCGTCAGTATCACTTGACAATCTTTTCGTAGTCTCAATGTCTTTGCTTTTCAAGATAATTTGAGGACTAGCAAAGGTTCTGTTTCTAAGACTTATTTCGTCTTTCTGATAAACTAAGTAAACAGTTGAAGATTCATTAGTGTCGACTAGCCTCTCTAAAACAGGCAATGCTGGTGTTAAATTTTGAACCTTAAAATCAGCCCCATGTGTTTTGACTGAGAGTTATTCTTTTAGATATAATTTGATAGAAATAGTATCTCTAAGCATCTCTGAAGTTATACCCAGATTTTCAGATGTATCTGGGGTAGAGTGGAAAAAACAGTGATTTGTTAAAACCATCTCTTTTGATAAATAGTATAAATGTACTTATACGTAACGGTACCATTAATTCCTCATGAAATACACTCAAATTATATTTTGGCATTTTGATCGATATTCTTCTTTTGCAATACCGTTACGGTTTTACACATCATAGCAATACTGTCAGTGTGACGTCATTTTACTTTTAAAGCAATTTCAAATTGTATAAACATCATAGCAGCAAATAAAAGTGACCTCATTTCTTATATAAACGTCATAGTTGTCATTGGCGTTTTTTCCTGGCGTAGTACACTCTAGACCAGAGAAATATGAAAGTCTGGGCATAAATTTTAGACATGCTATTCCTATCTATTTAAATCTAAAAGAAGAATTCTCAGTAAAAAAAGAAACATCGTTTAGAGCTCTCCGAAGATGATGATGGAGCCGTGCCAAAAAAATCCAAATTTATCCTCGGTGAAATAAGCGAGTACTGTCACATCCCCTGCATACTTCCTGGTAATTAGGAACATAAAATAGCCCAGCCTCAAGAAAAAGCGTTTAGAAAATGCTTTGCATGTTGCAGCATTTGTTTAGAAAAGGTTTCTGAAAAAAAATCGGCGAGTAGCCGGTGTTTCGGACTTTTGCCCAATTTTTGTCACATATTCTGCCTTGACTGCATCAGATCTTTGCGACAGACAGAGAATCTTGGGAAGAACGTGGTAAGGTCTTGTCCCAGTTTCTTGTCCATTCTAACTTTGTTTTTCCAAGCAGATATTGGATCGAGTCGAAGGAAGAAAAGGAGAGGCTAATCCTTCAATATAAACAAAGTTTACATACTAAAACTTGTCGACAATACAAAAGAGGAAGACCATCTTTCTGTCCTTTTAAAATATTGTGTTTTTTTATCTTCATGCCCTTCCTGGTGATAGACATGGGTGGCTCTTGGGGTAAGCAAAGTAAGCGGTCGCGTAGGGTGCCAGCTGCAGGGGCACCTTGAGCAAAGGGCGCCCTCTTTTTTGGAGCTTTAGAAGAAGAAGAATATGTTACAGAAAAAGGATCACCTGTTGACGAAATAAGCAACGACAAATGAAAGACCTTCGTTAGCAAACGTTGAAAATAAAGCAGTTGTTCAAGACCAAAAACCATCTAATTTACCGACTGCGTCAATCAATGGCCAAATCAAAGGAGAATCCGTTTCTCACTCTAGTGTGAAAATAAAATAAAAATTGATTTTTTCAATTTTTACGTCACGTCATTCATTACCTCATATATGGTTATCATAGGCAGCGCGCTAGCGCTGCCTAAGTAAAGAACGATGTGGGCACAATGTGTTTTTGGTTTCTCCATACCCGGGCACTTCGTATTAAAAGATTTGACGTAGAAACTTCGAAAAGGCCTCATTCGTGTGGAAATTGGAGTGGCTAGTGACCTTTTTAATAGTCAAAAGTGATTGGAGGGCCATTAGCCCCCCCCCACGCCCACCATTCCCCCAAAAACATCCCATCAAAATGTTTAGATAGCCATGTGGCTCAACGTAGTTTATTTCCAGATAGAAAATATGTTTTGAAGAAGAAACTCCCACAAAACCCTCAAGCAACACGTTTTTAGTTATTCCCTAGGGGCATATAAAGCTGTTATATAAGGCGTTGTTGTAGAAACTTCAAAACAGGCTCATTCGATTGGAAATTCAAAGGGCTAGTACCCTTTTTAATAGTCGAAAGTGATTGGAGGGCAATTAGCCCACCCCCTCACGCCCATCATTCCCCCAAACACATCCAATCAAAATTTTGAGATAGCCATTTTGTTCAACGTAGTTTTAAGTTCTGGAAATTAGGTCTTTGAGGATGAAAACCTCCCCGCAGCCCTCAGGACAAGGGTTGTAAGTTATGCCCTGGGGGCATCTAAAGTTTTTATAGAACGCGTTGTCGTAGAAACTTCAAAAAGGGCTCATTTGATTAGAAATTGAAATGGCTTGTGCCCTTTTTAATAGTCAAGAGTAACTGGAAGGCAACTAACACCCCTTCCATGCCCACTATTTCCCCAAACACATCCAATCAAAATTTTAAGATAGCCATTTTGTTCCACGTAGTTAAAGTTCAGGAAATTATACCTTTGCGCAGGACACTCCCCCCACCGTCTTCAGAGCAAGGGTTATAAGTTATGCCCTGGGGGCATATAAGTTTTTTTTGAAATGGGCAACCAACCCCCCTTTGTCGTAGAAACTTGAAAAAGAGCTCATTCGATTGGAAATTCAAAGGTCTAGTGCCCTTTTTAATAGTCGAAAGTAACTTGAGGGCAACTAGCCTCCCTCTCTCGCCCACCTTTTCCCTAAACACATCCAATCAAAGTTTTTAAATAGCAATTTTATTCAGTGTTTTGGATTTCCAGATATAAATTATGTTTTTGAGGAGGACACTCCTCCACAGCCCTCAGGGCAAGGGTTGTAAGTTATGCCCTAGGGGCATATACGGCTTTTACTGAACGCGTTGTCGTAGAAACTTCAAAAATGACTCATTCAATTGGAAATTGAAATGGCTAGTGCCCTTTTTAATAGTCGAAAGTGATTGGAAGGCAACAAACACCCCTTCCACGCCCACCATTTCCCCAAATATATCCGATCAAAATTTCTTGATAGCCATTTTGTTCCACGAAGTTTAAAGTTCAGGAAATTATACCTTTGAGCAGGACACTCTCCCCAAAGTCTTCAGGGTAAGGGTTATAAGTTATACCCTTGGGACATATAAGGTTTTTATTGAAATGGGCAACTAACCCCCTTCTCACGCCCACCATTTCCCCAAACACATCCAATCAAAATTTTGAGATATCCATTTTGTTCAACGTAGCCGAAAGTTCTGAAAATTAGGTCTTATAGGATAAAAAACTCATCAGAGCTGTCTTTGCCAGGGATTTAGTTTGTGCCCTGGGGGCATATAATGTTTCTACAGAAAATTGTTGTCGAAATTTCGAATAGGGATCATTGTATTAGAAATTGAAATTAACCTTTTTAATTGTTTAAAGTGAGTGGAGATGATATAACCCCCCTTTCAAGTCAACCTATGCCCTAAAAACATCCTATCAAAGTATAGAGATAGCTATTTTGTTCACCGTCGTTGAAAGTTCTGGAAAATAGGTATTTGAGGATGACAAACCCCCCAGGGCAAAGGACGTAAGTTATGACCTGGGGGCATATAAGGTTTTAATGATAAAGTTGTCGTAAAAACTTCAAAAGGGGCTCATTTAATTGGAAATTGAGAGGGCTAGTGCCCTTTTTAATAGTCTAAAGTTAGTGGAGAGTAATTAACCCCTCTCTCACGCCCTCCATTTTCCCAAACACATTCAATCAAAGCTCAGAGATAGCCATTTTGTTCAACGTAGTTGAAAGTTCGAGTAATTATGTATTTAAGGATGACAAAGCCCCGAGAGTCCCCAGGGCAAAGGTTGCTCAGGGGGCATACATTGTTTTTAATGATAGAGTTGTCGTAGAAACTTCAAAAGGGGCTCATTCAATTGGAAATTGAGAGGGGTAGTGCCCTTTTTAATAATTGAAAGTGATTGGAAGGTAACTGGCCCCCCTCTCACGCCCACCATTCCCCCAAACACATCCAATCAAAATTTTCAGATAGCCATTTTGTTCAACGTAGTAGAAAGTTCTGGAAATTAGGTCTGTGAGGATGGCACCCCCCCCCCACCCAGCCCTCAGGGCAAGGGTTGTAAGTTATGCCCTGGGGGCATATAAGATTTTTATTGAGCGTCGTCGTAGAAACTTCCAAAGGGCTCATTTGATTGGAAATTGAAAGGGTTAGTACTTTTTTTAATAGTTCAAAGTGGTTGGAGAAAGACTAACGCCCCTCTCACGCCCACCATTTTCCAAGACACGTCCAATCAAAATTTTGAGATAGCCATTTTGTATAACGTAGTTGAAAGTTCTGGAAATTAGGTCTTAGAGGATGACAACCACCCTCACAGCTCTTAGGGTAAGAGTTGTAATTTATGCCCTGGGGCCATATAAGGTGTCTATAGGAAGCGTTGTCGTAGAAACGAAACTCGAAAAAGGCTCATTCGATTGGAATTCGAAAGGCCTAGTGCCCTTTTTAATAGTCGAAAGTAACTGGAAGGCTTGACATTTTTATAGTAAAGATCGATGTGGATATAAAGTATTATTTTTTTGTTGTTGTTGTTGTTCAGACCAGGGCACTTTGTATCAAAAAAGTTGTCGTAGGAACTTCGAAAAGGGCTCATTCGATTCAAAATAGAAAGGGCTGATGCCCTTTTTCAATAGTCTAAAGTGATTGGAGGGAAACTAATCCCCTTCCACGCCCACCCTCCCATTTGACTTTATGTTTAAAAACTAAATGTTGCCATAAGATTAAATCAAAATGCACTGTGTTAATGCTAATTCCCAATAAGACATCTCAGCAGTATCCCAAGAACGACTGAGGGTATTATGTTCAAACTTTTGGGGCTGCTTCTGCGCTTAAAATTTAACCAAATCAAAATAGCGTAAGTGTATCCGAGCTATCAAAGAAAGTAAACAGATATTTTTGCGAATGGTATCAAGTTTTAAATTTCAGGTCAACTAGAGGAGGTATGAAACTAAATTTAACACTACTATTTGTGTCCAAATTTTTAAGAGGGTGTATGTTGTTAAAAATTGCTGAAAAATTTTCTCCAGCATACAATTAGCAGGCCAAACTATAAATTCTTAAAAAACAAAGATATTTAAAGTATTATTTTCTTTTTCTCTGAAAAGGCTATGTCAATATAAAACGAACAGAAATTAATCAAAAAAACTTTTTCCACAAAATAATTTTTTCAAAGAAAAGTAAAGAACTCCATTAAACAAAAAATGAGCAAAAATAAAATCAAAAAATCTACCAAGCGGAACTACCACAAATCATCATCGATAAATAAATGAAACCCAAAACGAGCAGAAATTACAATAAATAACAAAACGAGTCAAAAACAAAACGAGCAGAAGTTAACATAAGTTGGGCTCAAAACCCCTGTGCCTTCCCAAGGCCAGAACATAATTTTCACTTTACTGAAAAAAAAAATACAAATGAATGTGCATTGTCAGTTTATTATACATATACTGATATTTAGCAATCAAAATGTTAATATTATTTGATTTATTAAAGTTATAAAAGTAAAAACATTTAAATTTTTTTTAGTAAAGTGCAAATTATGTTCTGGCCTCGGGAAGGCATAGGGGTTTTGAGCCCTACTTATGTTAATTTCTGCTCGTTTTGTTTTTGACTCGGTTATTTATTGTAATTTCTGCTCGTTTTGGGTTTCATTTATTTATCGATGCTGATTTGTGGCAGTTTCACACTTGGTAGATTATTGGATTTTATTTTTGCTCATTTTTTTTTTAATGGAGTTCTTTACTTTTCTTTGAAAAAATTATTTTGTGGAAAAAGTTTTTTTAATCAATAAGTACATAATCGGTGTAAGATATTACGTCTTGTCACTAATTACGTCATATATGGTTATTAGTAGACAATCGGTGCTAGAAGTCAAACTTCCTTCCAAAAATCAAATATCTTTGAAAAAACTGCAGTATGAAAAGACATCAAAAAAGCAGTTTTTTTTTGTAAAAAGTGATTCTATTTTTAATTTTTTTGTTTTTTGATTAAAAAAGGCACTAGAACTTTTAATTTGCGTTTGAATAAGCCCTCTCGCGACATTATAGGACAACTTGGTCAATATGATCATCCCTGGGGAAAAGAAAAACAAAAAAACAAACAAATACGTATCCGTAATCTTTCTTTTGGCAAAAAATACGAAATTCCACATTTTTGCAGATAGGAGCTTAAAACCTCTACAGTAAGGTTTTTTGATACGCTGAAACTGATGGTGTTATTTTCATTAAGATTTTATGACTTTTAGAGGGTGTTTTCTTCTTTTTTTGAAAATAAGGCAACATTTCTCAGACTCGTAACTTTTGATGAGAAAGACTAAACTTTATGTAACTGGGCTAGTGCCCTATTAATAGTGGGAAGTGATTCAAGGGCAACTAACCCCCCTCTCACGCCCACCATTTCCCCAAACACATCCAATCAAAATTTGGAATAGCGATTTTCTTCAAAGTAGTTGAGAGTTCTGGAAATAAGGTCTTTGAGGATGACAACCCCCCCCCCCGCCCAGCCCTCAGGGCAGAGGTTGTAAGTTATGCCCTGGGGGCATATAAGGTTTTTATTGAAAGTGTTGTCGTAAAACCTTAAAAAGGGCACATTCGGTTGAGAACTGAAAGGGCTAGTGCAATTTTTAATAGTTGAAAATGATTAGAAAGTAACTAACCTAGCTTTTACGCCACCAATTTCTCCAAACATAACCAACAAAAACTTGTAGAAAGTCATTTAGTTTAATACAGTAGAAAGTTCTGGAAATTAGGTCTTTGAGGATGACAACCCCCTCAGAGCCCTCAGGGCAAGGGTTGTAATTTATGCCCTGGGGGCATATAAGGTGTTTATAGAAAGTGTTATCATAGAAACTCAAAAAGGGCTCATTCGATTGGAAATTGAAAGGGCTAGTGCCATTTTTAATAGTCGAAAGTGACTGCAAGGCTTGAAATTTTTATAGTAAAGGTCGATGTGAGCACAATTTTTTTTTCTTTTTTTTTTTTTTTTTAGACCAGGGCACTTCGTATCGAATGAGCTGTTGTAGGGGCTTTGAAAAGGGCTTATTCGATTGAATATATTAAGGGCTAATGCAAATTTTAATAGTCGAAAGTGAATGGAGGGCAACTAGTCCCCTTTCCACGCCCACCCTTCTATTTGCCCATTATGTTTAAAAACTAAATGTTGCCTTATGCTTAAATCAAAATGCACTGTGTTAATGCTAATTCCCAATAAGGCATCTCAACAGTACCCCAAGAACGACTGAGGGTATCATGTTCAAGCTTTCGGGGCTACTTCTGCTCTTAAGATTTAACCAAACCAAAATAGGGTAAGTGTATCCAAGCTGTTAAAGAGAGTAAACATATTTTTATTTTGCAAATGCTATCAAGTTTTCTATTTCAGGTCAACTAGAGGCAGGGTTGCCGCCAGACCAAAAAATTTTGTAACGTCCAACTCTTAAAAACGTACATTTTTCGTAACTTTTTATAGGAGAGTCTCTTTTCAAGGCAGGGTGCCTTAATTTCACTATCAAGAGCGGTACTTAAAGGGGAGATGGGACATTTGTTGCCTGTATAGTTTGCTTTAAAAATACATTTTTATGTAATCTCATTAAAAATCCTCCCTCCAACTTTTAAAAGGTGCCTAAAAAGTATACAATAATAACAATTCATGCTTCTTTACCTTCAGGAAATTACTATTTATTCAACTGTAAGTGCTAGTTCCAGTTTACCTGCACAACAGAAAGACCCCCCCCCCGATGCGTGTATAAAACCCCAGGCTACCATTTTGCTTATCTTGTTGTTGTTGTTTTTAATTGCCATTTTTGGTGTTTTAAACCAAAATTTGATGAGTAATACGCACAAAATAAAAGGCAAATCAATAAACACAGAACCCTTTAAAGTTTGGAAGAAAAGAAGAAAACCAACTAGATTTCTTTTTATTGTTAAATTTCTATAAAAACGATCTGAATAAATCCAGCTTCTTAAAAAGGCCCCAAAAATCATATAATCGCTCCCTTCCCGTCTAATATTTTAGATTGGCTCAGTCTCAGTCTCACCTCCTCTAGCTTTAAATTTGCATCGTTCCAACATGAAGATTTAAGCAATTCCGAGTGACAGAGTTTTTGTTTTGTTTTTATTTTATCGAACAAAAAATATTTCAATCGTTGTCTTCAGTTCCTAAACGAAACAACAGTTATTTTTGCATAATATGCATTTTTCCGTTTGCAATTTGAATCGTAACTCCCAACCAAAAGAAAGTCAGAAATAAAAGAAGTGTTCACACAATTCAACCCCAAGAATGTTACCCTAAAGCTGTTTTTATGGGTCTCACAAGTCCAGGTGTGTATAAAGAATTTTTAGGGGAGGAGGTCAAACAATAAAAAAAATTAAACTCATTTTCAAAATGAACTAAAAAGTAGAGAATTTTTTTTTTCTCCAGAACATATGAATATAATGAAACATAATCGGGGCACAAAAAGCATTGCGTTTTACATAACGTAAACACCAAATTTATCTAGGTTTTAAATGCATAAACGGAAGAAGTCGATGAGTTGAGGAAAACAAATAAATAAGATCAAATTATGCAAAAACCAATCGATTTTTTGCCCCGAATTTACACTTATGTTTAATATTTTCAAATTTTTAATTTCCCAATTTAAATAAAATATAATGTCTCATCCAAGATCAAGGAGGCACACTTGTGCCTCTATAAAGAGGCGACCCACCACAATGTTAAGCGATTTCAGGCCCTAGAGGTCGCAGAGAGACGGCGGTAATCGCATTTTGTAGCCCAAGCTCAAACTAAGAAAACTTGCAAAATTTCATCCTCCTCCGACTTTATCTTCATGGGGTAAACTGGGCCGGAAGTTTGGACCCTCCCACCACAGCCCCCCTTTAACGTTGTCAGATTGGGTTGAAATTTAGAGGTTAAGTTTTCCTCGGGCCCGGAAGCTTATCCTCGAAATTTCAGCTCAATCCGATCACTCCTTCCCTGTTTTCAAAAAACCAAATATAGCCACTTAAAATTCCTCATCAATTCTTTTTTTTCTTAGCCACGTCTACAGGCCACAGTTGGCAACGAATCCGGTTGAATGAGGACTCATTCGAAGCAGAATTCAACCTGTTAGGGCCTTTTGATATTTTCTGACCGAAAAAATTATCCCCCGAATTTACATTTACGAAAAACCTCGTTTTCCTATATTAGCCCATGCTAATTTTTCCCACCACAACCCCCCTTTAACGTTGTCTGATCGGGCTGAAATTTAGAGGATAATTTTTCCTGGGGCCTGGGAGCTTATCCTCGAAATTTCAGCTCAATCTGATCACTCCTTCCTTCTGTTCTGATCACTCCTGTTTTCCAAAAACCAAATATCAACTTTTTTGGGAATTTGCTTGCGTCGAAAATAGCTTTAATTTACTAAAAAACAATTACTATTGTGTCTGTATAGTCCAGCGGTTGATACTCCAGACTGTCAGGCGGAAAACTCGGGTTCGATTCACCCACAGAGCAAATTTTTTATATACTGAATTTTAACTTTAAAAAGAAATTCAGTTTCTTTTTTAAATTATTTGAAAAAAATTACGTTTTCTAAAGAGTTAAAGAGGCTGAGTTACAAGGTCGACCCTTAAAACGTACAGGGATTAGGAGGCACAGTTGGGGGGCTGTTAAAGAGGCTGATTCACAAGTTCGAACCTTAAAACGTACAGGGATTAGGAGGCACCCTGTACGACGTGATTTGAGTATTCAGGAATTAAAAGCCTTAACACAAGAATATACAAGAGGGGGGGGTTGGGGGGGCGGCACCCCCCCAACTTTAACTCCTGACATTATCAGCTAACAGTTAATCAAGCAATAATAAGTAATAAACTGTACAAAAACGTGCAGAAATTATTTGAAAAAAATAACGTTTTCTAAAGAGTTAAAGAGGCTGAGTTAAAAGGTCGAACCTTAAAACGTACAGGGATTAGGAGGCACAGTTGGGGGCTACCGCCCCCAAACCCCCCACTTTCGCAGCCTTTAAATATAAAAAAATTTCTTTAAACTGAAAGTAAGGAGCGACATTAAAACTTAAAACGAACAGAAATTATTCCGTATATGAAAGAGGCTGTGCCCTCCTCAACGCCTCGCTCTTTAGGCTAAAGTTTTTATTGTTTAAAAAAAGAGTTGTGAGAAAGTCAAACTTTAGCGTAAAGAGCGAGGCGTTGAGGAGGGCACAGCCTCTTTCATATACGGAATAATTTCTGTTCGTTTTAAGTTTTAATGTCGCTCCTTACTTTCAGTTTAAAGAAATTTTTTTTATATTTAAAGGCTGCGGAAGTGGGGGGTTTGGGGGCGGTAGCCCCCCAACTGTGCCTCCTAATCCCTGTACGTTTTAAGGTTTGACCTTTTAACTCAGCCTCTTTAACTCTTTAGAAAACGTAGTTTTTTTCAAATAATTACAACATAAGTTAACACTGCCTCGGGATCTGCTCTTACCGTTGAGCTATACTGATAAAAGTGGGAAGTAACTGAAAATTCGGAAGTGGTTGAAAAATAGTTCACAAATTAAAAATAAATGTTGTGACCAAGAAATAAAAGGAAGATGGAACAAAAAGATCAATGAGTTAATAAAAATGAACTGGAATTGATTTAATTAAAAAAATTAAGGGGCATAGTGAAAAACCTATAATTTAATAAAGAAATGCCGAGAAACCTACGTTTTCAGGGGGTTGGGGACCCAGTCCAGCCTGCGTGGTCCCTATGAATCAGTTTTTAAGTAAACTGTAAGCCTACCCTATACAGATACAAGATTGTTATCTTCTTCATAAAAATGGGCATTAGTCTAGTTGTCGTTTTCTAAAGCCAAATATTTAGTGATTGTCCTTTTCTGAAGAAAACATGCTAAACACACAAGCAGTACCATTAAATTATTTATTTATACTATTTCCAAATATCATGGCCTCTTTTCTGAAAATACACCCACCCCCCTGATGGTCCGGGATATAGCCCTAGGAATATATGAAAACAATCAAACAATAAAATTCTTGCTTTACAATATGAAAGAATACGAAAGAATGCCATCACAAGATTCGACACAACGAAGAAATGTATTTATACAGTTATATGTGGGACCGCAGATGGGGAGGGGGGGGGGGGTATAATGTCAAAAATGTGACCATGATCGAAAAAGTTTTAGCATAAAATCGAAAATTCCGGCTCAACTAACCCAACCCCTCCTCAACGCTTAGATATAACAAAAAAATTGCTCATTTTTACAGTTTCATATGTTTTGTCAATTCCAGCTGTTCATAATTCCATATAAAAAGAGCAACTTTTGTATATAACCTGATATTATGTCAAACCAATCAGAAGGAGGGGGTGAGGTTGTTATGGAAAGAATAATACATATATATTGGGTACTAGTCAATTAGCTGATACACACGCAAGATAGATGCTAATGGAAACTAGTCAACTGGGTATCAGTCATTAGAGAATTGGCTCGCAAAGCGGTATGTGTCACTGCGTTTACAATACTTCGACTATTGGTTTTTGGGATTTAGGGGGGGAAGTACCTCTCTTAGGCTACGGATTCAACATACACTTTGCTTTACCCCCACCCCACCCCCTAATTTGCAAACATATAGCCCAAATTTGGTTCTAAATTTTTATATTTACATCATATTTTGTTTTATTTCATTAGCATTAACTAATGAAACTAGCTCTTTCTCTATATAATTTTAGTATGACTGTTGACGGAAAAAGATTCAAAGTCAACTGATGAAATTGAAAGTGTGTGAGGTGACTAACTGACTATTGTCACTTGTCACTAAACAAATGATAATCTTATGCTCATGAGAGAGAATGTTATCTTAACTTACAATGCGAGTAAACGAAGTGGGTATTTTCCCATCCTAATAACTGAATGATTGTTTGGTAAGATTAAATGTGAAAAAATGTCGATACTCATGTCAGTGTAATTAAAATGGGAGCAGCGGATTTTTCACGGGGGAAAAATAGATTACTCAGAAAATGTGAAACTTCTTCATTATTCAAAGGCGTAACATAATTGTAACATAAATTCAAAAACCTAACAAACATGTAACGTTTTTAGGACCGTAGCATAAAACGTACCGTGTTCTTTAAAACGTACCAAAAATGGTACGAACGTAACCTTGGTGCAGCCCTGACTAGAAGAGATATGAAACTAAATCTAACACTACTGTTTGTGTCCAGATTTTTAAAAGGGTGTATGTTATTAAAAATTGCTGAAAATTTTTCTCCATCATACAAATAGCAGGCCAAAATATAAAGTCTTAAAAAAAACGAAAAGATTTAAAGTATTATTTTGTTTTTCCCTGAAAAGACTATGTCAATATAAAACGAACAGAAATTAATTAAAAAAAAAATTTCCACAAAATAAGTTTTTCAAGTAAAAGTAAAGAACTCCATTAAACCAAAAACGAGTAAAAAATAAAATCAAATAATCAAGCTAGCGTGAAACTACCACAAATCAGCATCGATAAATAAATGACACCCAAAATGAACTTACAATAAATAACTGAGTCAAACTCAAAACAAGCCGAAATTAACATGAATAGGGCTTAAGACCCTTATGCCTTCCCAAGACCAGAACATAATTTGCACTGTACTGAAAAAACAAATGAATGTGCATGGTCAGTTTAATATGCATATACTGCTATTTATTAATCAAAATGTTAATATTATTTGATTTATTAAAGTTATAAAAGTAAAAATATTTATATTTTTTTCAGTTAAGTGCAAATTATGTTCAGGCCTTGGGAATCCATAGGGGTTTTGAGCCCTACTCATGCTAAATTCTGCTTTTTTTTAGTTTGACTCGGTTATTTATTGTAATTTCTGTTCGATTTGGGTTTAGTTTATTTATCGATGCTGATTTGTGATAGTTTCACCCTTGGTAGATTATCTGATTTTATTTTTGCTCATTTTTGGTTTAATGGAGTTCTTTACTTTCCTTTGAAAAATTTATTTTGTTGAAAAAGTTTTTTTAAATTAATTACTATTAAAGAATAAATGAAACCCAAAACGAACAGAGATTAAATAAACAATCAATGCAAATAAACATACAATAGATACTAATATAAATGAGTAAATAAATCTTAAAACAGGTGAAACTTAAATTGAATATGCAAATCAAGCTTGAAAGGAACAAAAATCACAACAAACAAGTGTTGGGTATCGCCTCCTTCTTTCACTGTAAAAGTGTAAAGCCTACTGCGTCATTGGCGCCTTACTGAAAACTATATGTGTTTTGAAGAGTGTTGGGAAGTATGAACAAAATCAAATTGAATATTTGATATATAATGATATTAATTGTTGAAATATCCATATGTTCAAAATTTTATTTCACTGCAATTTTATTTTCCTTTTCAATGCTGTAAGAACTAGAAAAGAAAATATTTGTAATATAATTCGTTTTCAGTGAATCACCAATGACTCAGTAGGTTTTAGGCTTTTACAATTAAGGAAGGGGGCAGTATACAAACTCTTGTGTGTAGTGAAACTTTCTGCCTCTTGAACAGTCTTAGAAAGAATTTAACAAATTAAACTGAATATTTGATGTATAACGATGTTAATTGCTGAAAAGTTATCAGTTCAGAATTTTACTTTAATTTTAGTGTTTATTTTCAATATTAAGTACAAAAGAAAATATTTGTAATATAATTCGTTTTCAATAAGGTATAATTCGTTGACGTTTGACATGCACGATGTCAAATGTTATCAAGCTGCAAATCTTTATGTGCATCATTTTTGTGTGTGATTCATAGCGATTTGTGATGCAAGTTGTAGTGAGCCTCCTAAGCACACATTTCAATGTTTTCTTCGACTCAATGTGATTCTAGCTGCTTCCCCTCTTCTAACCGCAGATTTCGCTGCGCATCATTTTGCTCTGGAATTTGATTTCATTTTTGCTGATAACGTGTTCCTTCATTTCACTGTAATTTTGATTTGTCTTCTACCCACAGATATCCCTGTGCATCATTTCCATTTTGCGATTCAAAGTGATTCTAACTGTTACTTGTTTTCTAGCTGCAGATTTTTTTTGTGCATTATTTTTGTTTGTGATTCGATATGATTTATGCTATTTCTTTTTTAATTTATTTATTCATTACAGAATGCGGTAAGCTTTACCAAGCTTGTCTCACTAAATGTTATAGCAATAAGTTACAACGCTGAAATACACTCTATGACAACATAATACAAATATACAACTCAATAAAATAACACACTATATGAAAATGTACAGTTCACTAAAAACAAATAATACAAATAAAAAAAAAAATTCTCAAAACGGATTGTGATAAGACCTAGCATGGAATCCGTAGAGGCTAAACTACTTTTGAAAGTCTGGATTGTGATAGTTGCAATTGTTTCCAATGGAGGTGCGTTCCAAGTCTTCTAAACTCGGCTAGATAAAAAGTTTTGGTCTAATCTTTTCTTTGGGCATAGTGGGTATATTTTGTGTTGGTGTTAACAGGTACTACTGTATTCTGTAAAAGTGAAGAAGTGAGTTGGAGTGGTATTGTCAATGTTCCCGACAATGCAAAATGTATTTATTAGGTCAGTGCTGTCACGTCTGAGTTGAAGACTAGGCAACTGCAGTCTCTGCATCCTCTGGTGGAATGGTAGATGTCTCAGGTAAAGTATGAGGTAGTCACAACTGTTTCCAATGGAAGTGCGTTCCAAGTCTTCCCCACTTGGGTAGATAAAGAGTTTTGGCCTAATATTTTCTCTGAACATCGCAGGATATATTTTGTGCTGGTGTCAATGGGTACAACTGTATTCTGTAAAAGTGTAGATGTGAGTTGGAGTGGCATTGTCAATGTTCTTAATCATGCGGAATGTATTTATTAGGTCAGCTCTATTACGTCTGAACTGAAGACTAGGCAACTGTAGTCTCTGCCTTCTCTGGTGGTGTGGTAGATGTCTCAGGTAAGGCATGAGTTTGGTAGCCTCACGTAGTACTTTTTCAGTTTTTCTCTATCTCTCTTATTAAGGGGATACCATACTGAGGAGCAATACTCAAGTATTGGACGTACAGTGGACACATAAGGTGAAATCAATGAACGAAAATCAAACTTAGAGAATCTGCGCTTTAGACGTAAAAATTGGTAATTTGCCCTATGAGTCATACCGAACACATAATTATCAAATTTGAGACACGAATCGAGGCAAACCCCAAGGTCTCTTTTCTAGTTCATTTATATTTTGACCATGAATCAGAGGATTTAATTTATATATGCTCGCGCCATCTATCATCTTTTTCTTTAGCCATTGTACAATATACCGAGGAAGGATCTGTCTATTTTTGTAAAACTGCCTACTAGTAATTATTGGTGCATATCGATCTTTACCTTCTTAAAGGGTCTGCTTAGCAAATTCGACGGACACATCAGCGGTAGCATTACATTGCCGTAGCTCCTCTCGGACAGAAAGAGACGAAATATAATCTGAAAATGCAGCTTAATTTGCTCTACCATAATCTTATTTGGGAGAATTGTTCGGAGTATCAGCAAAACCCGAAATTTTTTTTAGTGATGTCACCAATACGAATGATCGCTTCTTCCTAGTAGCGGTAAAAACTCCACATTAGTAATATCATCAGGTGATTTCGTAATTACAAGGTCCGAGACTGAAAGGGTCAAATTACCCCGCAAACGAGTAGGGCTCTGAAGGTGCTGATGCAAGTAATGATCTTGTAAAGTTTGTAGGGATTAATTTTCAAACGACTCACCAGAAAGTTGCATTGTATTTGAGGTCCAATCAATGGAGGGTAGGTTAAAGTCTCTAACTACTAGAAACTTAGAACTAAGTAAAGAAACAGAGGACAGATATTATTATTGTGCAATATTTTTTTATTATTAAATTCACTAACAATTCACTATTCACTAACACTAGGACTAGACAATTCACTGACACTAGGACTAAAATAAACCGCTACATCTCTATATTCTTTATTCACTAACACTATTTGCTATATTCACTAACACTAGGACTAGACAATTCACTGACACTAGGACTAAGGTAAACCGCTATATCTCTATAGCCGCTAAAAGCACTTGTGGACCCAGGTAACTTCACACGCTTATAATTATTGTCTACAATGAGATTTTAATCACTCACAGGCTGGAAATACACATCCGATTGTTGGAAATAATTTCTTAGACCACACTGCTTTTCCATTTACAAAAAATTAAACAAGAAAAACGGGTTTTTAATTTCTATAAAGCAGCGAATACAAAACACTTAATTAAACAAAAATACTCCGAATATTTCAGCCCCACATCCGGGAGCCTGTCTCAACGGAAAAACAAAAAAATTTCTTACATCAACATAAAAAACATACTAAACAAACAAAAGAAAAAATATAAATAAATAGGAAAAGAAAACTCACTGAGTTTTCTTTTCTTATTTATTTATATTTTTTCTTTTGTTTGTTTAGTATGTTTTTTATGTTGATGTAAGAAATTTTTTTGTTTTTTTTCCGTTGAGAAAGGCTCCTGGATGTGGGGCCGACATATTCGGAGTATTTTTGTTTAATTAAGTGTTTTGTATTCACTGCTTTATAGAAATTAAAAACCGTTTTTCTTGTTTAATTTTCCGATTGTTGGCAGTTCTTGAGTAGTGATTCCGTAATAACGATGACGTGGGGTTTGAGGACTGATATTAGGGCTTGAAATTTATCAATTTTCGAAGATAAATAGTCTGCGTTTATATAGAAAACCGAAAAATCACTCCATCGTCTCCAACGAAAAGAATTCACCTTCACAAGTTCCGGTCCCGCTTTGCCGTTTCTAATCTTCCAACCTGATTTGCCTGCTGCTTCCTTTTCTTGAAGTTTTTGCATCAAAACATCTTACTTTTTTCTTATCTGCAAGTCCGGCGTTTATGCGATCATGAGAAAATCCGAAGCTTGTCAATGCATCCTCTATCCTCGACAGATTATTTGACTGGAAGACAGAAGCAGCGTCATTGGTTTAAGACATTAAACATTGTCTTCTAACTGCAGATTTCGTTGCGCATGAATTTCGTTTGTGATTTCATTTACCACTACTACGAATAATAACTTTGAGCATCACCAAGCCGCCTGAGGCCACCACAGCTACGCACGCTCTTCATCCATCGCAATCTATTCAAAGCCTCTCTGTTTACACCCTCCAGGATTTGTGGCTCTTTTTAATGCTTGTTGTCGCATGTCTTCTAGCAACAGATTCCGTTGTACTTTATTTTCGTTCACCATCACAGTTGACGTTTTTCGATGCTGTTTGGGCATCGGGTTTGACTTTATGAGTTTGGGTTCATTCGCCATGCTGTATGACTTTGCATGAGTCATAGATATATAAAACCATGTGATCACACCTGGAAAAAATCTGGTAACTTTACTTTTTAAATGCATATAAATGTGACGCCATTCAAACAAAAATGTTCTTCAAAAATTGTGTCGCTAAAAAAATTTCCCAAATTTCTGACCTATCTAAATGGTTAATTTAGGCCAGAAATTGTTAACAAGTCAATTTTCAGAAAAAAAAATATTGGGACGTTTCCGAGAAAAAATATAACCATTTAGCCATTCAATATCCAACCATTGCTTACTTACAGAGAGTAGATATGACCTAGGCCATGGTTTTAAAGTTACAAATACTGACAACATCGTTTAATCCACATAGGGCAGCGTGTGATCGTATCTGCACAGAGAAATGCACAGTGCTCCTTATAGTGTAATCACACCTCAAGTTTAGGATTTTCCTTAGTGATTTGTTTAGAAGGTTGTGATTTCGACAAGACCCTTAAAAGATGATGGGAAATCTGTTCAGACATTAAAGAGACCTTTTTATTGAAGTCCTATAGCAGATCCCGCAACAAAAAGTGAAAAAAATGGAATTTATGCTTAGGCAATACTTGTTTTGGACTGAAACAAATTTTGGTCCAAAACAAGCACATGTTGGGTTCCTGGCACGGCCAGTTATTTGGTTTGGGATAAAGGTCAGTGGCATGACTCTGTAAGCTCAG
Source organism: Artemia sp. Qi Xiang Cuo (assembly GCF_049724085.1). Taxonomy (NCBI): domain Eukaryota; kingdom Metazoa; phylum Arthropoda; class Branchiopoda; order Anostraca; family Artemiidae; genus Artemia; species Artemia sp. Qi Xiang Cuo. Next base: position 69,073,892 of record NC_142798.1, read on the forward strand.
CCAGAGTTGAACCAGCTCTAGATGGGTACCTGGAGAAACCTGGAGAAGGTAAGCAGGAAGTGTGTGCGAAATCACTGAATGACTGGCCTCCATTATTGCACTTTCTGAATGAAGGGTCACGAAATGGAGATCTCCAGTTTGGACCTTGAGGGTCTATTGCCATGATACTTACTTACTTACTTAAAACAATTGAATTTCCTGACGTTACAATTTTAGGCGTGTTCTAATTTTTGACTTTTTTGGTTATTTCTATATAATGTTCACTTAGTGATATCTTTGTAGTCAGATTCTTTTTGAAGAATAGTTGTTTTTTTCTTTCCAAATATTTAACATTATTTCAACCCTACAAGACCAAATTGAAAAAAAAAAAACTAAACAAAAATCCTCCAGCCCTTTTAATGAAAACTCTGCAGAAATCTTTTAACCTTTTAAAGCACATCTGTAAACCCCATTTCTCAACAAGATTACTCTGATTTAATCTCTTCTTGAAGCTCACTCCTGCTTTTTGGGCTGGTATCTTTCACAAGACATGTCATTTTGCTTGTTTTTGTCAATCAGTAACAATACCCTCTCATCATTTTTTTTTATTTGATGAGGAAAGAAAACTGTCCACTTTGAGTGGGAAGAATAGGAGACACTATCTTAAGATGAAAAACTACGAGCTGACTCTTTGCATTTGAGCTGAAATGCACAGAAGCTGCGAAATATACACCCATCAAACTCAGCACTCTTTTCAGCACAAATGACGGGTTTCGACAGGTTGATTTGGTCGACTTAGACCAAACACTATTGCATATATATAGGTATTCCACTTTGTGTGATTTTGCTTAATAGTGGGTCTGTAGAAGCATGCGTGCTTCCTCTAGAGAGCGGGGAAATCCACTGAAGAATCCGTGCTGAATGGTCGTATTCGGATTTCGAAAATAAGGGATGGGGATTTGGAACACTACGGAGAAAATTCGCAATGCGGTGCGGATTCCACTGTCATTTGGAACCTCGTTTCAAAGGCCAAATGAAAAGACCGATGGTGGGAAGCAAAAATTATTGGTATCAAAACACAGGGACATTTTTAAAGTGTCGACTAAAGAGTATTTAGTAATTATAATGTTAATTCATAGAGCAGAGTTTCAAGAATATTGCAGACAGTTTTAGGCTATTATAGGCGCAAAACTACTGTATTCAGACCGTTAGGAGGAAAAAATTGGCTCATTGAATCCAGAAAGAAAAGTGCTAATACAGTAAAAACTAGATAAACCGCTCTGTAACGTTTGCTAAAGCTGTTAAAAAAAAATTCCCAATTATTTCTTGCTCCATACATTTTTTTAGTGCTTTAGTTACCTGTACCTGCCTTTTTTTGAGCTAGTTACTCACTAAACTTTACTTTTTGAATAGTGAGGTAGTTTTAGAAAAAAATGGGCTAACCTGAATGTTTTTTCTCTCGTGCAGGAGGGGAAGATATTGCAGGACCAGAAAAACAGCTTCATCGAGAACTGGCAGTCCTTTCTTACTGAAATTTGCTCGTAAATCTATGGACCAGACTCTCAATCTAAGGGCCGTTGATTCTCACGTCACTCTAAGTGGGGAAGTTACTACACTTGTTTCTCTGTTAGTTCGTTTCGATAATGTGAAGGAAGTGAAAAATGAGAGTGAAAAGTTTGAACTTAGAGACTATAGAAATGACGTACTACCACATTTTACACTGTGGACTGCATTTTGCCAACCACTGTCCTAGACTTATACCGGCAATCATCAGAGGGTGAACGCATTTTTATAAAAGCGACCATGATATTTGGAAAGATTAATTTTATAGTGCTATTGCTATTTTATTAGGATGTTTTTTGATATGTGATCAAAAAAATCGGCCAAAATCCCCCCCCCCCCCTTTACAGTGCCGTTCCTAGAGATTAAAAAAAATTTACGAGAACATAGGTGATTCTATATTTTTCTTGTTACTATCTTAAAATTTAGTCAGAAGTCCAATAAAGGGAAAGTTTCAATTCAACTTTTTTGTTTCGTAGTGGGATGGACCTAGCTGGACCGGAACTCAGGCCTGAAATCTAAAGAGAAAGGTTACGAAATAAACAACCATGATTATATAATATCTCAGGCTTCTAGCCTAAATTATGGAAAAAAAACTACTACCGTAATTATTTAGTATCATTTTCCTATGGCTTTCCTTGCGAAAGGCAGGACTGATCCAGAGTTCTTTTGATCAAGAGCCACTGACGTCATCCACTGCATAACCACAATGTATTTGATAATCTTATTCTTGTAAGAAGTTATTCCTATACTTTTGATGGAAGAAGTATAATGGCTAATGTACACTACATTTGAGTATTGCACTTCTTAAATTTGCTCGTTCTGAAAATAAAAATCGGATTTTCTGAAAGATAAACGTGAGCAAAAATAGCTGTGATGCAACAATAACAGGAAAAATTGGGCTGAAGATATAATAGATAATTTAGAAGGGATAACTACCTTCTTGGAGGTTATATCTTAAGTAGACTCAAGTATGGAACTTGCACCAAGTTGCACGTACTCAACTTTCACAATGTAGCATAGGTGACAAGTTCAAGTGTTGGGTTTTGACTAATAACCTTTAAGTAATTCTTGATGAATTTAGTCTTAATAAAAAAAAATGGTCGGACTAATGACTTTTTTTTATTACTAAGGTCCCTGAGTCAGCCCTTCAGTGTGTTACTAAGGCAAGATTCGGTCTCTAGGTCCCGTATTACCAAGCTAAGGTTAAATATCCAGCAAGTAAAGGAACTTCAATGCTACAATGAACATTAACTCCACATTATCACCCAAGAGTGACAGAACGATTATAGCTTCAATGGGATTGGGAGGGGGGGTCTACTTTTTAAAAGTTGAATCTGACGTTTTATAATTTTTTAAACATGTATGGTTATGTAAATTTCCACTTGACTCGCCCTATGTACAGGCACCTGATTTGTTTCATTCCTTTAATTCTCGGGGATTTTCACTTACAAAAGTTAACTGAAGGTCAATTTGATGGTCCGGGCTACTTATTTTTTTTTTTTGCGAAGGGACAAAGTTTCATTAAAAGTAGCTCAAGAAAAAAGGCCAAATGATGCCTAGATCAACTCGGATTTTTTTAGTGCATGACTATTTCTGCTAAAAAAGTGAAAAAGGGTTGCAATTCCAAAAATTTGGAAGGGAGAGGGGTGGGTTTCAAATTTTTTTAATTAAAGTAGGAAAAAATGTACGTTGGAGATGAAAGTTAGAGGAAGATCCGAAATATAAAGTAACGACTGCCCCCTCACCTTCCCTCTATTGTCACTCTTGATAGTGAAATTAATTGAATTAACTTTTTCCCAAGCATAAAACTACCACAAATCACCATCAATCTGTTAGAATAATCGATAGGTTACCTAGATAGGTTACCGAGGTTACTTAGCTGCAGTACTTGTGTTTCAGTGTATGACTAGTTTAACCCCTAATGTTTTTAAGTGTTTTTACCAAATTAATAGTGACCTGCATAATTATTGAACTATGTTTCTCCGGTTCTGGGGCCGGTTTGTCGATGATGTTATTTCTCTGTGGAATCACGGAGAGATAGAACTTAATACTTTTTTGTCTCATCTTAACAGTTTGGATTCCAACCTCCAGTTCACCATGGAACTGGAAGACAATCATAAACTGTCTTTTTTAGACGTCTTAATCTTCAATAAATCTCTCAGCTTTGAATATTCAATTTATAGAAAACCTACACAATGATAGGAATTTGCATTTCTCTTCCAACCACCTCCTTGTGTAAAAATAGGAGTAGTTGTTCCTTTATTTGATCGGGTTATAAGAATTTTTTCAAAAGCTCATATAATCCCAGAATTGAATTATCTGAAGTACATTTTGTTTTGCAATGGATATCCCATCAAGTTACCGGAATCCATCATAGAAAAAAGACAAAAAAAAAGCAGAAAAGGATTCATTATCTCCACAACCTCCAACAGATATCATCCCTTTAGTGGGTGATAACAAAGTCTTTACTATTTTGCCCTATTTTCCCAAATTAGGTGACAAACTGCAAAGAATTCTAAAAAAACATAACTTAAATGTCACCTTCAAAAATTCTAATAAAATTCAGAAATATTTTAACAGTGGCAAAGATAAAACGAGCCCCATTTTGGCAGTGGTGTTTATAGGGTTCCATGTTTTTGCAGCTCTTTCTATGTTGGAAGAACCCACCAGCAACTGGGGGAGAGATTGTTGGGAGACAGGTCCTCAATCGACAAAGCTATGGAGTTATGCTAAAGGCCTAAGACTTTTTATTCCGCCTTGGCTCAACATGTGTATGCCAACCCGAACCATTACGTTTTATTCAATAACACCTCCATTATTGCCCCTGTTATAGGTCTCATCCAATTTTTTAGGGAGGCATTTGAGATAGAAAAAAAATTCATTCACTGAAAAGTAGCTCTCAAAAGAGACACTGGAGAAACATGTCTAAGCCCCATTTATAATGAACTAATTAATTCTGATCGTTTTTACTTAAATTAAAAAAAAATCACTTTTTGGAACCTAACCTAATATGTGATAATGTTTTACCTGGAAAGCGTTTAGCTTTCAAAATGCTCTGTATAAATTAAAAAATTGAAGTCCCATTCAATACTGTATTTTTTTTTATTCAGTTACCCTTTCACCGTTACACGGAAAGGGTCGTCAAATTTTAGTTGTGCTTTTTCCAGATGTCTAGATGTCCAGACAGACGAATTGATGTCTAGACATATTTCCAGACGACCATACAGATGGCCAGATGCCCAGACAGACAAACTGATGTCCAGACAGATTTCCAGATGACCAGACAGATGTCCAGACAAACGACCTGATGTTCAGACAGATGTCCAGATGTCTAGACAAATGTCCAGAAAGAAGACCTGATGTCCAGACAGACAACCTAATGTCCAGACAGATTTCCAGATGACCAGACAGATGTCCAGATGTCTAGACAGACGACCTGATGTCCAGACAGATGTCTCGATGTCCAGACAGATGACCTCATGTCCAAACAGATGTCCAGATGACCAAAAAGATGTCCAGGTGTCCAGACAGACGACTTGATGCCCAGACATATGTCCCAATGTCTAGACAGACAGCCTGATGTCCAGACAGATGTCCAGATGACCTGACAGATGTCCAGACAGACGACCTGATGTTCAGAAAGATGTCCAGATATCTAGACAAATGTCAAGATGTCCAAACAGACGACCTGATTTTTAGACATATGTCCCGATGTTCAGACAGAAGACCTGATGTCCTGACAGATGTCCAGATGTCCAGACAGACGACCTGGTGTCCAGACAAATGTCGAGATGACCAGACAGATGTCCAGACAGACGACCTGATGCCCAGACAGATGTCCAGATATCCAAACAGACAACCTGATGTCCAGCCAGATTTCCAGATGTCCAGAAACATGACCCGATGTCCAGAAAGACAACCAGATGTCCAAACAGACGACCTGATGTCAAGACAGGTGTCAAGATGTTCATACACATAACCTGATGTCCAGAATGGTGTCCAGATGTCCAGAGAGATAACCTAATGCCCAGACAAATGACCAGACAGAATGTCCAGATGTCCAGACAGACAACCTGATGTCCAGACAGACAACCTAATGTCCAGACAGATGTCCAGATGTCTAGACAGATGTCCAGATATCCAAACGGACGACCTGATGTCCAGACAGATGTCTAGATGTCCAGAAAGACAATATGATGTCCAGACAGATGTCCAGCTGTTCAGAAACACGACCCGATGTCCAGAAAGATAACCAGATGTCCAAACAGACGACCTGATGTCCAGAACTATGTCCAGAGAGACGACCTGATGTCCAGACAGATGTGCAGATGACCAGACAAATGTTCAGATGTTCAGACAGACGACCTGATGTCAAGACAGATTTCCAGACGTCTATCAAGACGATCTGATGTCCAGAAAGATGTCCAGATGTCTGCGAACTATGGAATATCAGGTTGTCTGTCTAAAAATCTTGACATCAGGTCGTCTGTCAGGACATCGGTACATCTGTCTGGACATTAGGCCGTCTGTCCGGACATCTGGACATAAGGTCGTCTGTCTGGATATCAGTACATCTGTCTGGACATCAGGTCGTCTGTCAGGACATCGGAACATCTGTCTGGACATTAGGTCGTCTGTCCGGACATATGGACAACTGTCTGGATGTCAGGTCGTCTATCTGGACATCTAGACAGATGTCCCGATGACCAGAAGGATGACCAGAAGGATGTCCAGACAGACGAACTGATGTCCAGAGAGATGTCCTGATGTCCAAACAGACGACCTGATGTCCTGACAGATGTTCAGATGTCCAGACAAACGACCGTAGATTGTCAGTTTAATATACATATACTAATATTTATTCCTTAATGTTTTAATAATTTTTTATTCACTAAAGTAAACAAAGTGAGAACATTTAAACTGTATTTAGTTTTCAGTAAAGTGCAAATTGAGTTCTGGTCCTGAGAAGGCTTGGGGGTTGTCATCCCTACTCATGTTAGTTTTTGCTCCTTTTGAGGATGAATTGGTTATTTATTGTAATTTCTGTTCGTTTTGAATTTCATCTATTTATTGATGGTGATTTGGGGTAGTTTTACGCTTTGAAAAATATTTGAATTTATTTCTGCTCATTTTTGGCTTAATGGAGCTCTTTAATTATCTTGGGAAAACCTGTTTTGTGGAAAAAATCTTTTAAAATAAGTTTTTTCATTTTTTACATAGTATATTTCATGGAAAAAATAAAATTATATCCCTTAGGTTTTCTTAGGGTACCCTTTAACCTCCTTAAATATACTTAGAATATATATACTAGAATATATTTGTATTAGAATATATTGGAATATATATATATATATATATATATATATATATATATATATATATATATATATATATATATATATATATATATATATATATATATATATATATATATATATATATATATATATATATATATATATCTATCAAGATGTATATATAAATCCTTTTTTCAATAAATCGTTCTTCTTCTTCTTCTTCTTATATATATATATATATATATATATATATATATATATATATATATATATATATATATATATATATATATATATATATACACATATATATATATATATATATATATATATATATATATATATATATATATATATATATATATATATATATATATATATATATATATACACATATATATATATATATATATATATATATATATATATATATATATATATATATATATCTCATGTAATATATTCAAAGTATATATTTAAATATATACTAATATTATACTAATATATTCTAATATATATATTCTAAGTATATTTAAGGAGGTTAAAGGGTACCCTAAGAAAACCTCAGGGATACAATTTTATTTTTTCCATGAAATAGACTATGTGAAAACGAAAAAACTTATTTTAAAAGATTTTTTCCACAAAACAAGTTTTCCCAAGATAATTAAAGAGCTCCATTAAGCCAAAAATGAGCAGAAATAAATTCAAATAATCTTCCAAGCATAAAAATACCACAAATCACCATCAATAAATAAATGAAACTCAAAACGAACAGAAATTACAATAAATAACCAATTCATCCTCAAAAGGAGCAAAAACTAACATGAGTAGGGATGACAACCCCCAAGCGTTCTTAAGACCAGAACTTAATTTGCACTTTACTGAAACCAAAATACAGTTTAAATGTTCTCACTTTGTTTACTTTAATGAATAAAAATTATTAAAACATTAAGGAATAAATATTAGTATATGTACGTATATTATAATGACAATCTACGGTCATTTGTTGTTTTAGTCTTAAGAAGGTATAGCGGCTCTCAGCCCTACTCATGTTAATTTTTCCTTGTTTTGAGTTTGACTTGGTTATTAATTGTAATTTCTGTTCGTTTTGAGTTTTTTTATTTTCATATTCAAAAATAAATAAATAAACTAAACAACACTTTCACGCTGGAGAAAACCTATGAGGATTTATGGTCCTACAAAAGTCAACGTAACTACTTACCTATTAGTTCAACTATTTAAAAAAACATAAACCATTTAATTAATTCTACTATAAATAAATGAAACTGACAATCCATGGTCATTTGTTTGTTTTTTTTCAGTAAAGTACAAATTATAATCTGATATAGAGAAGGTGTGGGGGTTGGCAACCCTAATTATGTTAGTTTTGCTTGTTTTGAGTTAGACTTGGTTATTTATTCTTACATCTGTTCCTCTTGAGTTTTTTTTTTATTTTCACATCCAAAATAAATTATGGAACATCCAGACAGACAACCTGATGTTCCATAATTCATAGATATCTTGAAATCTTTCTGGACATCAGGTCATTTGTCTGGACATCGGAGCATCTGTCTGGTCATCAGGTCGTGTGTCTGGTAATATGGACATCTGTTTGGACATCAGGTCGCATGTTTGGACATCTGGAAATCTTTAGGGACATCTGGTCGTATGTCTGGAAGTCTGGACATCTGGACATGCTGTCTGGTTATCTGCAAATTTGTCTGGACATCAGGTTGTTTGTTTGGACATCTGAACATCTGTCAGGACATCAGGTCGTCTGTCTGGACATCAGGACAACTGACTGGACATCACGTCGCCTGTCTGGACATCTGGACATCCTTCTGGTCATCCTTCTGGTCATCGGGACATCTGTCTAGATGTCCAGATAGACGACTTGATATCCAGACAGTTGTCCATATGTCCGGACAGACGACCTAATGTCCAGACAGATGTTCCGATGTCCTGACAGACGAGTTGATGTCCGGAGAGATGTCCAGATTTCCAGACAGACGACCTGATGTCCAAACAGATGTACCGATATCCAGACAGACACCTGATGTGAAGATGTCCGGACAGACAACCTAATGTCCATACAGATGTACCGATGTCCTGACAGACTACCTGATGTCGAAATTTTCAGACAGACAACCTGATGTTCCATAATTCATAGACATCTGGACATCTTTCTGGACATCAGATCGTCTTGATGGATGTCTGGAGATCTGTCTTCACATCAGGTCGTCTGTCTGGACATCTGGATATCTGTCTGGTCATCTGCACATCTGTCTGGAAATCAGGTCATCTCGCTGGACATCGTTCTGGACATCAGGTCGTCCGTTTGGACATCTGGTCATCTTTCTGGACATCGGGTCGTGTTTCTGAACAGCTGGACATCTGTCTGGACATCAAATTGTCTTTCTTACTTACTTTTACTTTACTTTCGGCGGGAACCAGACGATGAACTGTCCTGCCCGGCACCAAAGGATCTTGGGATGACTTCCGACGACCACTTGGACCTGTCGGCTGCAGCTTCTCCGGCGATCTTCAGCCAGTCTTTGTCCCATCTCCGACTGTGTCTCCTGAATCCTCCCCACTGTTCCAGGTCCTCCTTGAATTTTTGCCACAGGTTCTTCTTTTGTCCTCCTGGTTTTAGTTTCCAGGAGGGGGCTGGTTCGCAGACAAGGACGTCTCGACATATCTTGCCTTCGGGACGGCGCAATGTGTGGCTGAGGAGCTTCAGGTGACGTCTTTTAATAATAAGCGATAGCTCTTCTGATTGGCCATAGCGACTCCTTACTTCACTATTGGAAATCCTGTCCCATCTCTTAATGCGTAGGATGTAACGAAGGCAGCGGTGGTCAAACATGTCTTAAGTTTTTGCATCTTCAGTCTTGATCGGCTATGTCTCGCAAGCATACAGAAGTACTGCTCGAACAGTTGCACCATAGATTCTGACTTTTTTTTTGGTTGAGATCTCCCGTCTGGTCCATAATTCTTTTTTCAGACTAGTAAACAATCCCCAGGCTTTTGCTATGCGGGCAGAGATATCCCTTTCAGCTCCGCCATCTGGTGTTATGATAGAGCCAAGATAATTGAATTCCTCAACGCTTTCTATTGGCTCACCGTCGAGGGTAACTTGGCAAGGAGCAGGTTGGTTGAGAGCCAATACTTTAGTCTTTGCGCCGCTGATGGCCAGTCCGATGCGCTTTGAGACCTCAGAAGTATCGTTGATCATGCCTTGTAAGCTGTCGGCGGTAGTTTCCAGCTCAGCAACGTCGTCTGCGAAGTCCAGATCTTTCAGGGGCTGGAGGAAACCAGCTATTTGTCCGAAGACTATTCCGCTGGGGTTTCTGATTGCATTATTCATGATACAGTCTATCGCGTAATTGAATAATATAGGCGAAAGAGGGCATCCCTGCTTTACCCCAAACTCCACTGGAAACTTAGGGGTGTCATTGCCGGAAACACGGACGCAAGTCTCGGTGTCCTTATACGCACTTCGGAGTATCTCAATGATCTCCTGTGGCGCACCGTCTTCAGCCATAATTCTCCATAGCTCCTCTCTGATGAGAGAGTCGAAGGCAGCTGCAAAGTCAATAAAGGCGATGAGAAGGGGTAGATTAAACCTGCTGAACTGCTGAAGGATGAAGCGAATCGTCAATATCTGTTCTGGACAGCCTCTGCCTGGTCTGAAGCCTGCTTGTTCAGTACGGGTTAACTTGTCACGTGCGTCTTTGAATCGATTCAAAAGAATGACGCAGAAGATCTTCATGGCATGGTTGATCAGGGAGATATCTCTATAGTGTCTGCAAATGACCGTATCTTCTTTTTTGCATAGCGGAATGAGGACGGATATTTTCCTGTCTTTTGGGAAGGTCTTCGTCGTCCATACCTGGACAAACAGGTTGGTTAGGCAGCATTGTCGAGTGGGTGAGGACTTAAACATGTCAGAAGAGATCCCATCCTCTCCTGGAGTTTTATTGTTTTTCATGCACTTCAGCGCTTTTTGTATGTCCGCAACTTGGCGGATCAACGTTTATTGCGTAGGGCTCTCTAGCAGCACTCGAGAAGGCAGGTAGATTGAACGGGGGTTTGACAGGGTTCACTAGCTCAGAAAAATGCTCTCGCCGGCCTTCCGTGCGTCCTTCTTCTGTTCGGATGAGTTCTCCGGACTTATCTTTCGGTGTCTCAACCGTTACAGGAGCTTTTCCAGTCGCTTCTTTAAGTAGTTTGAACATTTTTCTGCTGTTGTGGCTCCTGGACGCTTGTTCCAACTCATTCGCGAGATCTGACCAGTACTGTTCTCTGTCCCGTTTCAGTGACTGTTTAACTGCTTTGCGGGCTACTTTTAAGGGTTCTTTTGCACGTCCCACGAGGGTTCACTTCTTCTCAACTAGTTCTATGGTGTGGTCAGAGATCCAGGCTCACTGTTTTCGCTTTTTGTGGCCAAGCACCTCCTCTGCCATGTCCTGTGTCGCAATTTTTATCTGTGCCCATTCTTCATCGACGAGTGAGAGACGATTCAAGGCTTCGAACCGGTTGCTTAGCTTTAACTCGAAGTCCGCTTTGATTTCCGGGCATCTTAGTTGCGAAACATCGAAGCGCTTCCCTGCCTTCTGTCGCTTCTGTCTACTAAGGTGGTGACGGACTTTGCAAGTGAGGAGATAGTGGTCGGATTCATTTAAAGATCCTGTGTCTGCTCCTCTGTATACCCGAGCATCTGTGCAGGAGCTCCTCCATCTTCTGCTGACTAAGATGTGGTCGATCTGGGCTGTTGTTACGCCGTCGTTCGAACGCCATGTAACGAGGTGGAACCTCTTGTGCTCAAAGAGAGTATTTGTGACACATAGGTTGTTGTATCTGGCTAGCTGTAAGAGCCTTTCTCTATTGATGCATCTGTCACCAACGGTGTGGCGGCCAATAGCTGCTGCTGTGTCGGGGTCTACTCTGCCAAGCCGCGCGTTCCAGTCTCCAGCTACAAAGAGTATGTCACGCCTTGGTGTCTTGTCAATGATTCTTTTTAGGTCATAATAAAAGGCATCTTTGACCGCGTCACTACTGTCCCCTATCGGAGCGTACACGGCGATTATGGTTATGTGGCCAATGTGGCCTCTCAGTCTGATCGTGGTGATCCTTGGTGACACTGGCTCCCAAAAGGTGACGCATGATGCAGTAGGACCATCTATTAGGAACCTAACTCCTTGCAGGCTGGAACTATCATTGGGACCCGAGTTATAGAACTGGAATGCGTCAGGTTCGGAAACGGTCAACTTTTTGGACGGAACATCATTAAGTCTCGTTTCTGACAGACAACAAACGTTGATTTTATACTTCTGCAGCTCCTTTGCAAGGAGCAGTTGCTTGGATTCCGGCTTGCAGCTGAGAACAGTCCAAGTACTAATATGAGAATTATTCTTGATATGGTAGCTTGCCTACTTTTCGGGCCAGGCACCACTCTGACCCGGTCCGTGTTGACGACTACAGACGCCGGAGAAGCCATTTCTCATTGAATTCGATCTTCCGTATCTATAGGTGTTTCATGGGAATTGACTTGACCAAAGGCTCCCCAGACCCTTGGCACCCCATGGCGTTAACCATTCTATTTGTCGGGCTAGGCGACTAATAGAATGTTACTCCACTCCACCGCTGTGAGGCGCAACTTAGGGCTCTCCTCCCGGCTCGCTAGGGACGGGGGCGTGAATCCTCGCTCCGAAGCCCCAACCATAGCTTGGGAGCACTCGTGCTTATCAGGCCCTGATTCCCACCTAGGAGGTCGGGAGGTTGGAGTGGCAAATTGTCTTTCAGGACATCTAGACACCTGTCTGGACATCAGGTCGCCCGTCTGGACATCTGGCCATCGGTCTAGACATCTGGACATCTGTCTGGACATTAGGTTGTCTCTCTGGACATCAGGCTGTTCTTCTGGACATCTGGACATCTCTCTGGTCATCTGGCCATCTGTCTGGGCATCAGGTTATCTCTCTGGACATCGTTCTGGACATCAGGTTATGTGTATGAACATCTTGACACCTGTCTTGACATCAGGTCGTCTGTTTGGACATCTGGTTGTCTTTCTGGACATCGGGTCGTGTTTCTGGACATCTGGAAATCTTGCTGGACGTCAGGTCGTCTGTTTGGACCTCTGGACATCTGTCTGGTCATCTGGACATTTGTCTGGACACCAGGTCGTCTGTCTGGACATCTGGGCATCTGTCAGGACATCAGGTCATCTGTATGAACATCGGGACATATGTCTAAAAATCAGGTCGTCTGTTTGGACATCTGGACATTTGTCTAGGTATCTGGACATCTTTCTGAACGTCAGGTCGTCTGTCTGGACATCTATCTGGTCATCTGGACATCTGTCTGGACATCAGGCTGTCTGTCTAGACATTGTTACATCTGTCTGAGCATCAAGTCATCTGTCTGGACACCTGGACATCTTTCTGGTCATCTGGACATTTGTTTGGACATGAGGTCATCTGTCTGGACATCGAGACATCTGTCTGGACATCAGGTCGTCTGTCTAGACATCTGGACATCTGTCTGGTCATCTGGACATCTGTCTGGACATTAGGTTGTCTGTCTGGACATCAGGTCGTCTTTCTGGACATTTGTCAATACATCTGTCTGAACATCAGGTCGTCTGTCTGGACACCTGTCTGGTCATCTATCTGGACATCAGTTTGTCTGTCTGGCTATCTGTATGGTCATCTGGAAATATGTCTGGGCATCAATTCGTCTGTCTGGACATCTAGACATCTGGAAAAAGCACAACTAAAATTTGACGACCCTTTCCGTGTAACGGTGAAAGGGTAACTGAATAAAAAAAAATACAGTATTGAATGGGAATTCAATTTTTTAATTTATACAGAGCAATCTTGAAAGCTAAACGCTTTCCAGGTAAAACATTATCACATATTAGGTTAGGTTCCAAAAAGTGATTTTTTTTTAATTTAAGTAAAAACGATCAGAATTAATTAGTTCATTATAAATGGGGCTTAGACATGTTTCTCCAGTGTCTCTTTTGAGAGCTACCTTTCGGTGAATGAATTTTTCTTTCAATCTCAAATGCCTCCTTAAAAAATTGGATGAGACCTATAACAGGGGCAATAATGGAGGTGTTATTGAATATAATTGTAATGTTGCGGATTGGCATATACATGTTGAGCCAAGGCGGAATCAAAAGTCTCAGGCCTTTAGCGTAGCTCCATAGCTTTGTCGATTGAGGACCTGTCTTCCAACAATCTCTCCCCCAGTTACTGGTGGGTTCTTCCAACATAGAAACAGCTACAAAAACATGGAACCCTATAAACACAACTGCCAAAATGGGGCTCGTTTTATGTTTGCAACTGTTAAAATATTTCTGAATTTTATTAGAATTTTTGAAGGTGACATTTAAGCTATGTTTTTTTTTGAATTCTTTGCAGTTTGTCACCTAATTTGGGAAAATAGGGCAAAATAGTAAAGACTTTCTTATCACCCACTAAAGGGATGATATCTGTTGGAGGTTGTGGAGATGATGAATCCTTTTCTGCCTTTTTTTTTTGTCTTTTTTCTATGATGGATTCCGGTAACTTGATGGGATATCCATGGCAAAACAAAATGTACTTCAGATAATTTAATTCTGGGATTATATGAGCTTTTGAAGGAATTCTTATAACCCGATCAAATAAAGGTACAACTACTCCTCTTTTTACACAAGGAGGTGGTTGGAAGAGAAATGCAAATTCCTATCATTGTGTAGGTTTTCTATAAATTGAATATTCAAAGCTGAGAGATTTATTTAAGATTAAGACGTCTAAAAAAGACAGTTTATGATTATCTTCCAGTTCCATGGTAAACTGGAGGTTGGAATCCAAACTGTTAAGATGAGACAAAAAAGTATTAAGTTCTATCTCTCCGTGATTCCACAGAGAAATAACATCATCGACAAACCGGCCACAGAACTGGTGAAACACAGTTCCATAATTATGCAGGTCACTATTAATTTGGTAAAAACACTTATAAACATTAGGGTTTAAACTATTCATACACTGAAACATAATTACTGCAGCTAAGTAATCTCGGTAACCTATCTAGGTAACCTATTGATTATTCTAACAGATTGATGGTGATTTGTGGTAGTTTTATTCTTGGGAAAAAGTTAATTCAATTAATTTCACTATCAAGAGTGACAATAGAGGGAAGGTGAGGGGGCAGTCGTTACTTTATATTTCGGATCTTCCTCTAACTTTCATCTCCAACGTACATTTTTTCCTACTTTAATTAAAAAAATTTGAAACCCTCCCCTCTCCCTTCCAAATTTTTGGAATTGCAACCCTTTTTCACTTTTTTAGCAGAAATAGTCATGCACTAAAAAAATCCGAGTTGATCTAGGCATCATTTGGCCTTTTTTCTTGAGCTACTTTGAATGAAACTTTGTCCCCGCGCAAAAAAAAAAAAAAAAAAAAAAATAAGTAGCCCGGACCATCAAATTGAACTTCAGTTAACTTTTGTAAGTGAAAATCCCCGAGAATTAAAGGAATGAAACAAATCAGGTGCCTGTACATAGGGCGAGTCAAGTGGAAATTTACATAACCATACATGTTTAAAATTTTTTTAAAACGTCATAGATTCAACTTTTAAAAAGTAGACCCGCCCTCCCTATCCCATTGAAGCTATAATCGTTCTGTCACTCTTGGGTGATAATGTGGAGTTAATGTTCATAGTGGCGTTGAAGTTCCTTTATTTGCTGGCTATTTAACCTTAGCTTGGTAATACAGGACCTAGAGACCGAATCTTGCCTTAGTAACACACTGAAGGGCTGACTCAGGGACCTTAGTAATAAAAAAAAGTCATTACTCCGACCATTTTTTTTTTTTTTTTATTAAGAATAAAGTCATCAAGAATTATTTAAAGGTTATTAGTCAAAACCCAACACTTGAACTTGTCACCTATGCTACATTGTGAAAGTTGAGTACGTGCAACTTGGTGCAAGTTCCATACTTGAGTCTACTTACGATATAACCTCCAAGAAGGTAGTTATCCCTTCTAAATTATCTATTATATCTTCTCTTCAGCCAAAGTTTTCCTGTTATTCTTGCATCACAGCTATTTTTGCTCACGTTTATCTTTCAAAAAATCCGATTTTTATTTTCAGAAGGAGCAAATTTAAGAAGTGCAATACTCAAATGTAGTGTACATTAGCCATTATACTTCTTCCATCAAAAGTATAGGAATAACTTCTTACAAAAATAAGATTACCAAATACCTTGTGGTTATGCAGTGGATGACGTCAGTGGCTCTTGATCAAAGGAACTCTGGCTCAGTCCTGCCTTTTGCAAGGAAAGCCATAGGAAAATGATACTAAATAGTTACGGTAGTAATTTTTTTTCCATAATTTAGGCTAGAAGCCTGAGATATTATATAATCATGGTTGTTTATTTCGTAACCTTTCTCTTTACATTTCAGGCCTGAGTTTCGGTCCTGCTAGGTCCATCCCACTACGAAACAAAAAAGTTGAATTGAAACTTTCCCTTTATTGGACTTCTGACTAAATTTTAAGATAGTAACAAGAAAAATATAGAATCACCTATGTTCCCCTAATATTTTTTTTTCATCCCTAGGAACGGCACTGTAAAGGGGGGGGGGGGATTTTGGCCGATGTTTTTAATCAAAGACAAAAAAAAACATCCTAATAAAATAGAAATAGCACTATATAATTAATCTTTCCAAATATCATGGTCGCTTTTATAATAATGCGTTCGCCCTCTGATGATTGCTGGTATAAGTCTAGGACAGTGGTTGGGCAAAGTGCAGTCGACAGTGTAAAATGTGGTAGTATGTCATTTCTATAACTTGAGTTAACGTTCTTGGACAATAATTCATTAACCTTCTTTTCTAAGCACTATCTGATTTAACTACTCTATAACTCGAATTGACTATGTTGAAAAATAGCTCTAGAACCATCCACTACTTATAAGTACTCTTTACAAAATATGTATTTTTTTTCATAGAATTGTCAAGTTAAGGGTATCAGAAATTTCAAACTGCGCATCAGAAATTCGATTACTAGTGCAACTTGAGGCTCAACTTTTTAAAAATTAATCTTAAAAAAATCACTAATAAGTAATTCGCGGATAGGTCTTTTCGAGAAAATTAAACCACCTTTCTTCTCGTTGTTTTTTATAATGACCACAGTACTTACTACTTTCAAATCCTTAGGGAAGTATGATAATCTCAAACAAGCATTCGTAATTTTCAACATAATAGGAGATACCACATTAGTGTTTTTTTTTTACATAAATTTAAGATAAAATCCATATTGAACTTTTTTTTTAACCTTATTATACCCTATAATTAATTATGACTCACTTCATTCAGACTTATTATTAATTATAAATGAAACTTTTTTTTCTAAGATTAAGATGGAACTCACTGTCACAGGTTTATCAACGTAAGGAAATCATTTGGTGAAAAGTTCTTGTACAACTTCTTCCATTGAGTTAGTACAAGTGTCACCATCTTCCATTACACATATTGTTTGTTACAAGCAGCGTTGTCAATGCGGTACAATTGCACAGTTTTTGGTACATGTTAGAGGTCCTAGTACATTGCGGCACATTTCGAAACTTTTTGGTACAACGCTAATTTTCCTGTACATTTTGGTTTTACTAATTCGTGTTGTACCAAAACGTTTCGAAATGGGCCACAATGTACCAGAACCTCTAAACTGTACCAAAAACGGTGCAATTGCACTGTTTTGGCAACACTGATTGTAAAAAACAATCTGTGTAATGGAAGATATTGACACTTGTACCAACTCAATGGAAGAAGTAGTACAAGAACTTTTCACCAAATGATTTCCTTACGATGATAAACCTTTAATAGTGATTTCCATCTTAATCTTAGAAAAGATATTTCATTTATTATAAATAATAGTGTAAATGGTGTGAATGAAGTGAGTCATAATAAATTACAGGATACAATACGGAAAAAGGTTCAATGTGGATGGTATCTTAAATTTAAGTAAAAAAAAAACATTAATCTGATATCTTTTATTATGCCGAAAATTACTAATGCTTGTTTGAGGTTATCATATTTCCCTTAGGATTGGAAAGCAGTAAATACTGTCGTCATTATAAAAACAATGAGAAGAAAGATGGTTCAGTTTTCTCGAAAAGAGCTATCAAAAAATGACTCAATGCTGATTTTTTTTTTTTAAAGACTAATTTATACAAAGTTGAGCTTCAAGTTGCACTAGTAATGGAATTCCTGATGCGCAGTTCAAAATTTCTAATACCCTTAACTTGACAATTCCCTGAAAAAAAAATTGTCTATTTTTTAAGGAGCACTCATAAGTATTGCTTAGAAAAGAAAATTCTAGATTTATTGTTCAACATAGTTAACTCTATTTATAGAGTAGTTAAGTAGTGGTTAGAGTAGTTAGAGTAGTGGGTGCTTTGTCATAAAAGGGACGATGATATTTGGAAAAATAATTTTATAGTGCTATTGTTATTTTATTAGGATATTTTCTTGAGATGTGATAAAAAACATTGGCCACAATTCCTCCCCTCCTTATATTGCCGTTCCTAGCGATGGCAGTGCCCAGAGGAAAATTAATCACAGCACGCTCTCCTGAATTAAATATAAGCAAAAAAAAAAGCCGAATTAAAATCATAGTTTTGATTTTTTTATGAAGTAAAAAAAAAATATTCGGAGAACACAGTTGATTCTATATTTTTCTTGTTACTATCTAAAAATTCAGTCGAAAATTCAACAAAAGAAAAAGGTTCAATTTAACTTTTTTGTTTTGTAGTGGGGTGGATCTAGCTGGATTAAGACTCAGGCCTGAAATGTAAAGAGAAAGGTTACGAGATAAACAACCATAATTATTTAATATCTCAGGCTTCTAGTCTCAAATATGGACGAAAAATTACTACCGTAACTATTTAATATTGTTTTCCGATTGTTTTCCTCACGACAGGTGGGACTGAACCAGAGTTCCTTTGATCAAGAGACACTGATGTCATTTTATTTAAATGAAGCCACTGATCCACAAGTTATTTAATAATCTGATTTTTGTAAGAAGTTGCTCCTATACTTTTGATGGAAAAAGTGTAATGGCTAATGTACACTACATTTGAGTATTGCAGTTCTAGAATTTGCTTGGTCTGAAACTAAAAATCAGATTTTCTGAAAGATAAATGTAAGCAAAAATAGCTTTGATGCAAAACTAACAGGAAAACCTTAGCTAAAGAGAAGATATAATATAGATTTTTCTTGGGGGCTCATTCGATGCCCCCAAGAATGAGCCCAAAAAAGGGCTCATTCGATTTGAAATTGAAATGGCTAGTGCCCTTTTTAATAGTCGAAAGTGATTGGAAGGCAACTAACACCCCTTCCATCCCACTATTTCCCCAAACTCATTCAATAAAAATTTTTAGATAGCCAATTTGTCCCAAGACGTTCAAAGTTCAGGAAATTATACCTTTGAGCCAGACACTCCCCCCACAGTCTTCAGGGCAAGGGTTATAAGTTATACCCTGGGGGCATATAAGGTTTTTAGTGAAATCTTTGTCGTAGAAACTTGAAAAAGGGCTCATTCAATTTTAAATTCAAAGGACTAGTACCCTTTTTAATAGTCGAAAGTGATTTGAGGGCAACTAAGCCCGCTTTCGCGCCCACCTTTTCCCCAAACACATCCAATCAAAACTTTTAGATAGCCATTTTGTTCAACGTAGTTGAAAGTGTTAGAAATAAGGTTTTTAAGGATGACAACCCCTCCCCCCACAGCCCTCAGGGCAAGGGTTTTAAGTTACGCCCTGAGGGCATATAAAGTTTTTATTGAAAGCGTTGTCGTAGAAACTTCAAAAGCGGTCATCCAATTGGAAATTGAAAGGGCCAGTGCCCTTTTTAATAGT
The DNA here is from genome assembly GCF_049724085.1 of Artemia sp. Qi Xiang Cuo. Lineage (NCBI taxonomy): Eukaryota > Metazoa > Arthropoda > Branchiopoda > Anostraca > Artemiidae > Artemia > Artemia sp. Qi Xiang Cuo. The sequence continues at coordinate 69,093,636 of NC_142798.1, forward strand.
TGAAAGTGGTTGGAAAGCGAGTAACGCCCATCTCACGCCCACAATTTTCCCAAACACATCCAATCAAAATTTTGAGATATCCATTTTGTTCAACATAGTTGAAATTTCTTGAAATTAGGTCTTTTAGGATAATAACCCCCTCAGAACCCTCAGTGCAAGGGTTGTAAGATATGCCCTGGGGGCATGTAAAGTTTTTATTGAAAGCGTTGTCGTAGAAAATATCAAAAGGGCTCATTCAATTGGAAATTGAAAGGACTAGTACCTTTTTTTATAATAGTTGAAAGTGATTGGATAGCGACTAACGCCCCTCTCACGCCCACCATTTTCCCAAAGACATCCAATCAAAATTTTGAGATATCCATTTTGTTCAACATTGTTGAAAGTTCTGGAAATTAGGTCGTTTAGGATGATAACCCACTCAGAGCCCTCAGTGCAAGGGTTGTAAGTTATGCCCTGGTGGTATATAAGGTTTATATAGAAAGTTGTTGTATAAATCATAGGCAGCGCGATCGCGCTGCCTAAGTAAAGAACGATATTGGCACAAAGCATTTTTTTCATACCAGGGCACTTTGTATCAAAGGAGTTGTCGTAGAAACTTCAAAAAGGGCTTATTCGATTGGATATTGGAGTGGTTAGTGTCCTTTTTAATAGTCGAAAGTGATTGGAGGGAAACTTGCCCACCCCCACGCCCATCATTACCCCAAATACATTCAATCAAAATTTTTAGATAGCCATTATGTTCAGCGTAGTTGATTTCCAGATAGAAAATATGTTTTTGAGGAGGACACTCTCTCACAACCCTCAGGGCAAGGGTTTTAAGTTATGCCCTGGGGGTATATAAGAACGATGTTGGCACAATGAATTATTTATTAATTTTTTTTCTTTAGAGCAGGGCACTTCGTATCGAAAAAGTTGTCGTAGAAACTTCGAAAAGGGCTCATTCAATTGGAAATTGGAGTGGCTTGTTCCCTTTTTAATAGTCGAAAGTGATTGGAAGACAAATAAAAGCCCTTCCACACCCACCATTTCCCGAAACACATCCAATAAAAATTTTGAGATAGCCATTTTGTTCAGCGTAGTTGATTCCCTGAAAGAAATTATGTTTTTGAGAAGGACAGTCCCCCACAGCCCTTTGGGCAAGGGTTGAAAGTTATGCCCTGGGGGAATATAAGGTTTTTTTTATAGAAGGCGTTGTCATAGAAACTTCAAAAAAGGCTCATTCGATTGGAAATTCAAAGGGCTAGTGACCTTTTTAGTAGTCGAAAGTGATTAGAGGGCAACTAACCCGCCTCTCACGCTCACCTTTTCCCATAACACATCTAATCAAAACTTTGAGATAGCCATTTTATTCAACGTAGTCTTAAGTTCTGGAAATTAGGTCTTTGAGGATGACAACCCCCCACAGCCCTCGGGGCAAGGGTTGTAAATTTTGACCCATCTAAAACACATCCAATAAAGATTTTGAGATAGCCATTTTGTTCCATGCAGTTCAAAGTTCAGGAAATTATATCTTTGACCAGGACACTTCCCCCACAGTCTTCAGGGAAAGGGTTACAAGTTTTTCCCGGGGGCATATAAGGTTTTTATTGAAATCTTTGTCATAAAAACTTGAAAAAGGGTATTCAATTGGAAATTCAAAGGGATAGTGCCCTTTTTAATAGAAGACAGTGATTTGAGGGCAACTAACCCCCTCTCACTTCCATCTTTTCCCCAAACACATCCAATCAATATTTTAGATAGCCATTTTATTTAACGTAGTTAAAAGTTTTGGAAATTAGGTCTGCAAGGCTGATAACCCCTCCCCCCCCCACAGCCCTCAGGGCAAGGGTTTTGAGTTATGCCCTGGGGGCATATAAGGTTTTTGTTGAAAGCGTAGAAACTTCAAAAGGGCTCATTCAATTGGAAATTGAAAGGGCTAGTGTTTTTTTAATAGTTGAATATGATTGGAGAGGGACTAACGCCCCTCTCAAGCCCACTATTTTTCCCAAACACATCCAATCAAAATTTTGAAATATCCATTTTGTTCAACGTAGTTGAAAGTTCTTGAAATTAGGTCTTTTAGGAGGATAACCCATTCAGAGCCCTCAGTGCAAGGGTTGTAAATTATGCCCTGGGGGCATATAAAGTTTATATAGAAAGTTGATATAGAAATTTCAAATAAGGCTCCTTTGATTGAAAACTGAAATTGCCCTTTTTAATAATCGAAAGTGAGTAGAGAGTAATTAACCCCCCTCTTACGCCCACCATTTCCCCAAAACCATTCAATCAAAGTTTAGAGATAGCCATTTTGTTCTACGTAGTTGAAAGTTCTGGAAATTATGTATTTAAAGATGACGAACCCCCCAGAGCCCCAAGGGCGAAGGTTGTAAGTTCTGCTCTGGGGGCATATAAAGTTTTTATTAATAGAGTTGTCGTAAAATTTCTAAAGGGGCTCATTCAATTGGAAATTAGGAGGGCTAGTGCCCTTTATAATAGTCGAAAGCGATTGGAGGGTAACTAACCCCCCTCTCACGTCCACTATTCCCCCAAACACATCAAGTAAAAAATTTCAGATAGCCATTTGGTTCAACGTAGTAGAAAGTTCTGGAAAGTAGATCTTTCAGAATGACGTCCCCCCCAGCACTCAGGGCTAGGGTTGTAAGTTATGCCCTGGGCGCATATAAGTTTTTTATTGAAAGTTTTGTCGTAGAAACTTCAAAAGGGCTCATTTGATTGAAAATTGAAAGGCCTAGGGTCATTTTTAATAGTTAAAATTGATTGGAGAGTAACTACAGCCCCTCTCACGCCCACCATTTTCCCAAACACATCCAATCAAAATTTTCAGATAGCCATGTTGTTTAAAATAGTTGAAAGTTCTGGAAATTCGGTCTTAGAGGATGACAACCACCCTTACAGACCTTAGGGTAAGGGTTGTAATTTATGCCCAGGGGGCATATAAGGTGTTTATAGAAAGCTTTGTCGTTTCAGAAAAGGTTTATTCGATTGGAAATCGAAAAACCTAGTGCCCTTTTTAATAGTCGAAATTGATAGGAAGGCTTGACATTTTTATATTAAAGATCGATGTAGGTATAATGTATTATTTTTTGTTGTTGTTGTTTAGAACAGGGCACTTCGTATCGAAGGAGTTGAGTGGGAACTTCAAAAAGGGCTCATTCGATTGAAAATAGAAAGGGCTGATGCCGCTTTGAATAGTCGAAAGTGATTGGAGGGCAACAAATCCCCCTCCCACTCCCACCCTACCACGCCCACCCTCCCATTTGCCTATAATGTTTAAAAACTAAATATTGCCTTAAGATTAAATCAAAATGCACTGTGTTAATGCTAATTCCCAATAAGGCATATAAGCAGTATCTCAAGAACCACTGAGGGTATTATGTTCAAACTTTCGGGGCTACTTCTGCTCTTAAAATTTAACTAAATGAGAATAGCGTAAGTGTATCCAAGCCATCAAAGAAAGTAAACAGATTTTTTTGGTGAATGGTATCAAGTTTTCCATATCAGTTCAACTAGAGGAGGTATGAAACTAAATTAAACAGTACTATTTGTGTCCAGATTTTTAAAAGGGTGTATGTTGTTAAAAATTGCTGAAAATTTTTCTCCAGCATACAAATAGCTGGCCAAACTGTAAATTTTTTTAAAAACGAAAAGATTTAAAGTATTATTTTCTTTTGCCCTGAAAAAACTATGTTAATATAAAACGAAAAGAAATTAATTAAAAAAACTTTTTCCACAAAATAAGTTTTTCAAACGAAAAATTAAGCAAGAAAAACGGGTTTTAATTTTTATAAAGCAGTGAATACAATAAAATAAACACTTAATTAAACAAAAATGCTCCGAATATTTCGGCCCCACGTCCGAGAGCCTTTCTCAACGGAAAAAAAGAAAAGAAAAAAATGAAACAAAAAATGTTCTTTTTAAAAACCTTAACTTACATCAGAATAAAAACATACTAAACACATAAAGAGAAAAAAAACAACAACAAAAGGAAAAATATAAATAAATAGGAAACAAAACCCACATATTAAATAAACACTTCCATTTACTGGCGTATAAACAAAATCGAATGTCTATATTAATTCAAACACGCCTCCTCACAGTATATAAATGGAAATATATTAAATAAACACTTCCATTCACTGGCGTATAAACATCGAATGTCTATATTGATTCAAACACGCCTCCTCACAGTATATTAAACAATTTTATATACTGTGAGGAGGCGTGTTTGAATATAAACATAAGATATAAATATATATATGTCAATATAAAACGAACAGAAATTAATTAAAAAAACTTTTTCCACAAAATAAGTTTTTCAAAGAAAAGTAAGAACTCCATTAAACAAAAAATGAGCAAAAATCAAATCAAATAATCTACCAAGCGTGAAACTACCACAAATCAGCATTGATAAATAAATGAAACCCAAAAAGAACAGAAATTACAATGAATAACTGAGTCAAACTCAAACGAGCAGAAATTAACATAAGTTGGGCGCAAAACCCCTGTGCCTTCCCAAGGCCAGAACATAATTTGTATACTTTACTGAAAAAATATAAATGAATGTGCATTGTCAGTTTAATATACATATACTGATATTTAGTAATCGAAATGTTAATATTGGTTTATTAAAGTTATAAAAGTAAAAAAATTATATTTTTTTCAGCAAAGTGCAAATTATGTTCTGGCCTTGGGAAGGCATAGGGGTTTTGAGCCCAACTTATGTTAATTTCTGCTCGTTTTGAGTTTGACTCAGTTATTTATTGTAATTTCTGTTCGTTTTGGGTTTCATTTATTTATCGATGCTGATTTGTGGTAGTTTCATGTTTGGCAGATTATTTGATTTTTTTTTGCTCATTTTTTGTTTAATGGAGTTCTTTACTTTACTTTGAAAAATTTATTTTGTGGAAAAAAATTATTTAATTAACCTTGTAAAGAGACTAGCAACTCCAATAGCACATTGGGATATGGGCCCGCTTAAAGTAAAACCCTACTTGCCCGTTTAAGCTGATGCTCTGTGAACCCGCTTGTACCAATTGATCCAATACTCCTTTCATATATCAAAAACCATTCTAAGACAGTAGTAGAATGGGGGGTGTTACTCGTGACAGGGCTCCATATATGGGCATAGAATACTGACAGGTCTCCATATATGGGCATAGAGTCATTAGGGAGAACACGTGGTTAATGGGGTCAATGACCTCTTTTTCCAATGTGTCAACAACAACAACATCGACCTTGACATTCACTGAGAGCGTGCACTTACAACAACAACAACATCGACCTTGGAACACCTGTGCTGTCGACCTCAATTCACCTATCGTGAATCAATAATTCCCCTTAGAAACAACAAATTAATTTCCCCTTTCTTGACAGATCAATCAACCAATGACATCATCTGTCAGACTTTAAAAATTTTCGCATAGAAACGATTCTCCAGGAATAGATCCAAGTCATTAATGTCTTTGCCTCGGAAACAACTCTTTTGGTCGAACTCCAAAGGATATTAATAGCCAAAGGCCATGGAAACAATTCTCCAAGAAACATCTTAGCGATGAATTGTTTTAGCGCGGGAATCAGGTTTCTTATTAATTTGAAATGCATTAGCGCAGAGATGCCAAAAACTAAAGGAACACGCTGAATTACGTTTAGGAATTATTTGGGCGAAACTGTTTTAGACAGGTTATGGAACTATTTCGGCGAAACAGTTAGAGACATTTTAAAAGATGATTTTTGAAGAGATTTTAGAAGAGAATTTAATGGTGAAATTCTATGGTCGTTATAATACACAAGTTTCATTTGAACAGTGTTGTGAGGTCCTCTAACCCAACCCCAAAGGGTTCCAATCCTCCTACCCCAACCCCAAAGGAAGCCCCCGGTCCTCAAAGGCCCCCCAAGCTCCCAAAGGACCACCGGCAACCCCAAGGGTCCCCCCCGGTCCTCAAAGGGGCCCCCGGACCCCCAAAGGGCCATCGAGCTCCCAAAGGACCAACGGGGTCCCAAAGGCCCTCCACCGGTCCCCAAATGTCCCCCAGGCCCCCAACTGTCCCCCCGGACCCTCAAAGGCCCTCCCTGTGCCCAAATGCCCTTCCTGTGCCCCCCAAAGGCCCTCCCCCGGCCCCCAAAGGTCGCCCGGTCCCCAAAGGTCCTCCGGGCTCCCAAAAGACCACTCAATCCTCAAGGGCCCCCGGATCCCCAAACGCCCTCCCTGGGCCCCAAAGGTCCCCCCCCGGTCCCCATACATGCACACAAAAACTTACACACACACAAAAACTTACACGCACACACACAAAAACTAACACCCACAAAAAAACTAAAAAACACACACAAAAACATACACACACACACCATAACAAACACACACACACACAAAAACTTACACACACACACACACACACAAAAACTTACACATTCACATGAAAACTTACATGCAGACAAAAACTTACAATCACACAAAAAATAACACACACACACACACACACAACTTACACACACACACACACATTAAAACACACACACACACTCCAAAACTTACACACACACAAAAAATAACACACACACACACACAAACAAAATTACACATTAACACAAAAAAACTCACACACACACGCACAAAAACTTACACACACACACACACACACACAAAACTTACACACAAACACAAGAAAACTAACACAAACAAGCAAAAACATACACAAACAGAAAATTACACACACACACACACACACACACACAAACTTAAACACACACACACACACAAAAAACAGACACACACAAAAACATACACACACACACACACACACACACAAACACTTACACACACACACAAAAAAAATAAATCAACACACAAAAGCTTAGACACACAAAAACTTACACACACACACACAAAAACTTAGACCCACACGCAAAAACTAACATGCACACAAAAACTTACATTCACACAAAAAATTAAACACACACAAAAACTAACACACACGCACAAAAACTCACACACACACACACACAAAAACTAACACACACACACACAAGAAAACTAACACACACACGCCAAAACTTACACACACACGCCAAAACTTACACACACACACACAAAAACTAACACACACACACACACACAAAAAATGACACAAGCAAACTAAAAATTAAATTAAGAAAAAAAATAAAGTGAACAAAAAAAATAAAACACCCAAACACATAAAAAACTTACACACACACACACACGAAAACTCACACACACACGCCAAAACTTACACACACACACAAACTTATACACACACACACACAAAAGTTAGAAAAAATACAAAATATTCCTTTATTACCTCTGCAATACGGGTAAAAATGAAGAATTCATACACATTTTCAACTAGCTAAGGGTAAGTGTTTTAAATATGAGCCTTTCTGTTGCAAAAACCCACAAAAGTTAGAAAAAATACAAAATGTTCCTTTTCTACCTCTGCATAACGTCTAAAAATTAAGAATTAATTCAAAGTTTCAACGTCCTAAGGGTGAATTGTGTAAATAAGAACCATTCTATTGCATAAACAAACAAAAGGTTAAAACAATGCACAACATTACATTCTTAAATCTGCAATACGCCTGAATAAGAAGAATTCATTCAAATTCTCAACTAGCTAATGGTAAGTGTTTTAAATATGAGCCATTCTGTTGCGAAAACACACAAAAGTTAGAAAAAATGCAAAATGTTCCTTTATTACCTCTGCAAAACGGCTAAAAATGAGAATTCATACACATTTTCAACTAGCTAAGGGTAAGTGTTTTAAATATGAGCCATTCTGTTGCGAAAACCCACAAAAGTTAGAAAAAATACAAAATAATCCTTTATTACCTCTGCAAAACGGCTAAAAATGAAGAATTCATACACATTTTCAACTAGCTAAGGGTAAGTGTTTTAAATATGAGCCATTCTATTGCGAAAACACACAAAAGATATAAAATATACAACCTCGTCCTTTTTTAACTCAACAATACGTCTAAAAATGAAGACTTCATACACATTTTCAACTAGCTAAGGGTAAGTGTTTTAAATATGAGCCATTCTGTTGCGAAAACACACAATATTTATAAAATATTCTAATTAATACTGTAATACCTAATATAAAAGGCTCAATATGAAGAATTCTTACAAATTTTATACTAGATATGGTTAAGTTTTTTAATTATGATCCTTTCTATTGCGAAAAAACACAAAAGTTTGAAAAAATGCAAAATGTTCCCTTATTACCTCTGCATTACGGCTAAAAATTAAGGATTCATACACATTTTCAACTATCTAAAGGGTAAATGTTTTACATATGAGCCATTCTATTGCGAAAAAACACAAAAGTTAGAAAAAATACAAACTAATCCTTTATTACCTCTGCAAAACGGCTAAAAATGAAGTATTCATACACATTTTCAACTAGCTAAGGGTAAGTGTTTTTAATATGAGCCATTATGTTGCGAAAACACACAAAATATAGAAAAAATACAAAATGTTCCTTTATTACCTCTGCATTATGGCTAAAAATGAATAATTCATACACATTTTAAACTAGCTAAGGGTAATTGTTTTAAATATGAGCCATTCTATTGCGAAATCACTCAAAAGTTATAAATTTTAATATATGATCGTGTATTACCTATGCAATAGTGCTAAAAATTAAGAATTCATACATATTTTCAACTAGCTAAGGGTAAATGTTTTAAATATGAGCCATTCTATTGCGAAAACACAAAAAAGTTAGAAAAAATTCAATTTGTTCCTTTATTACATATTAATTACAGGTATAATTTAATAATTCATACAAATTTTCAAATAGCTAAGGGTAAATGTTTTATATATGAGCCATTCTATTGCGAAAACACACAAAAGATATAAAAAATAATAACTAATACTTTATGACCTCTTGAATATGGCTAAAAATGAAGAACTCACTCACATTTTGAACTAACTAAGGGTGAGTTCTTTAATATTTCACCATCCGTTACGACAACAAACAGAAGTTAATCATAATGCCAAAGGTTAAGTTTGGACCAATTCAATACGGCTAAAAATTTTGAATTCATTCACATCTTAAACAATATAAAGGTTAAATGAATTAAATAAGGGGTATTATATAGCATTAACACAGAAAAGTTTGAAAAAATGCTATATGTTCCTTTTTCACATATTCATTACTTAAATTAATTTAGAATACATTAACAATAAAAAAAATATAAAGGTTAAATTTTTTTAAAATTTGCCATAATATTGCTTAAACACACAAAAGATTTAAAAACATAACTATGTTCCTTTTTTAAATATGAATTACGGATAAAAATTTTGATTAATTTACCCTTTAAAACACTATAAAGGATAAATGAATTATAAATGAGCACAACTATTGCATCAACAAACAAAAGAATTAAGAAATGCAAAATGTTCCTTTATTACCTCTGCAAAACGGCTAAAAATGAAGAATTCATACACATTTTCAACTAGCTAAGGGTAAGTGTTTTAAATATGAGCCATTCTGTTTCGAAAACACACAAAAGAGACAAAAAATCCAAAATATACCTTTATTACCTCTGCATTACGGCTAAAAATGAAGAATTCATACACATTTTAAACTAGCTAAGGGTAAATGTTTTAAATATGAGCCATTCTATTGCGAAAACACACAAAAGTTAGAAAAAATACAAAATATTCCTTTATTACCTCTGCAAAACAGGTAAAAATGAAGAATTCATACACATTTTCAACTAGCTAAGGGTAGGTGTTTTAAATATGGGCCATTTTGTTGCGAAAACACACAAAAGTTAGAAAAAATACTAAACATTCCTTTACTACCTCTGCACAACGGCAAAAAATGAAGAATTTATACACATTTTCAACTAGCTAAGTGTAAGTATTTTAAATATGAGCCATTCTGTTTCTAAAACACACAACAGTTAGAAAAAATACTATCTCGTACTATAGTACCTCTGCTATAAGGCTATAAATGAATATTTCATAGACATTTTCAACTAGCTAAGGGTAAGTGTTTTAAATATGAGCCATTCTGTTGCGAAAACACACAAAAGTTAGAAAAAATGCAAAATATTCCTTTATTACCTCTGCAATACGGGTAAAAATGAAGAATTCATACACATTTTCAACTAGCTAAGGGTAAGTGTTTTAAATATGAGCCATTCTGTTGCGAAAGCACAAAAAAGTTAGAAAAAATACAAAATATTCCTTTATTACCTCTGCAATACGGCTAAAAATGAAGAATTCATACACATTTTCAACTAGCTAAGGGTAAGTGTTTAAAATATGAGCCATTCTGTTGCGAAAACACACAAAAGTTAGAAAAAATACAAAATATTCCTTTATTACCTCTGCAATACGGCTAAAAATGAAGAATTCATACACATTTTCAACTAGCTAAGGGTAAATGTTTTAAATATGAGCCATTCTATTGCGAAAACACACAAAACTTAGAAAAAATTAAAAATGTTCCTTTATTACCTCTGCAAAATTGCTAAATATGAAGAATTCATACACTTTTTCAACTAGCTAAGGGTAAGTGTTTTAAATACGAGCCATTCTTTTGAGTAAACACACACACGTTAGAAAAAAAGCCATATATTCATGTATGAAATATGAAAAACATATAAAATGAATAATTCGTAACTATCTTCAACTAGCTAAAGGGTCAATGTTTTATATATGAGTCATTCTATTGAATAACCATAAAAATGTTTGAAAAAATGCAAAATGTTCCTTTATTAAATCTACAGTACGCCTAAAAATGAAGAATTCATACACATTTTCAAATATCAAAAGGGTAAATGTTTTAAATAAGAGCCATTCTATTGAGAAAACACACAAAATAAAGAAAAAATGAAAAATGTTCCTTTATTACCTCTTCAATACGGCTAAAAATGAAGAGTTCATACACATTTTCAACTAGCTATGGGTAAGTGTTTTAAATATGAGCCATTCTGTTGCGAAAACACACAAAAGTTAGAAAAAATACTAAATATTCCTTTATTACCTCTGCAATACTGCTAAAAATGAAGAATTCATACACATTTTCAAGTAGCTAAGGGTAAGTGTTTTAAATATGAGCCATTCTGTTACGAAAACACACAAAAGTTAGAAAAAATACAAAATATTCCTTTATTACATCAGCAAAATGGCTAAAAATGAAGAATTCATACACATTTTCAACTAGCTA